>NC_064860.1:88087231-88387231 GCF_024139225.1 Suncus etruscus | reverse complement strand
GTGGCCTCTTCAAATGTCCTTCATGCAGTCTAGCAATGCTTTGTATTCAAGAGATAATTCTTTGATATTATATAGACCTGATAATGGTCTGAGATTTTTTGAATTTGTTAAAGGCATGGGCACTGGATTGTGAAAACTCACTAGAACCAGTTATATATCTATTTAATAATAATGCATCTTCCTTTTGGCTAAAGTCCTATTGAGTGAATTTTTACAGCTCTGGACCCTTCTCTGTTTTGACTGAAAAATCGTTTTTGTTTTTTTTTTTTTGAGGGAGAAGGGCAAAAGATTCAAGAAATCCTTTATTCAAAACACCAGTATGTAACTAAAGGAGAATATGAGCTTACTTTGTAATTTTAGTATTCAGAATGTATAACCAAAGGTTACCTAAGTAAAGGGAATTCCTCTGCAGAACTTATGCTCTGCCTTCCCAAAACATATCCTCTTCTCTCTCTCTCTCTCTCTCTCTCTCTCTCTCTCTCTCTCTCTCTCTCTCTCTCTCTCTCTCTCTCTCTCTCTCATCTCATAATGCTTTCATTTAAAATTGTAAAGATCTTTTGTTTTGTTTTCGGATCACAACAAGCATGTTCCAGGATAATTCTTGGCTATTGTTCAGAAATTACTACTGGATGTGCTCAGGGGACCACATTGGATGCCAGGAATTGAACACAGGTTGGCTGCATGCAAGGAGAAAGCTCCCTACTCACTGTACTATATATATGGCCCCTTGAGAACATTTTAAAAAGGCAACATAAACTTTTTTTATTGACTCAGAATTCAGAAGAAATGGTTCATATAGAAGTAACATTAAGTCACACATATAAAACATATATATTATATATATATGAGTTTGCATGCATATGCATGTATGTCTGCATGCATAAAAACCTATTTCTCAAGGAAGGTTTTTAATAGAAATATATAAATTTATATCCTAATTATTGAGACTATATAGTTTGATATGTCATCTACCAATCAAATCAGTGGATTCAATTCTTTACATTGCATGGGTTGTCAACATCTCAAATATTTTATTCTATTGTTAGATAATTTTCCTGATTTGAGGGTACAGAAAGGATGACCTTTTAGAGTAAATACTTAAAAGAAGAAAATTGGTAGCCATATATATAATATATATATATATATATATATATATTATATATATATATGTATTTGCCATGCATGCATTGAATTCAGGTTCCATACCTGAAACTGCATGGTTCCCTGAACAATACCATGGGTTGATTGATAAGCACTGAGCCACTAATAAACCACCCACTGCTGTGTGCATCCCTAAGACTCTACGTCAACTAAAATAAAATATATTCAGTGTCAGTAAACTCAAATCAATTAATAAGGGAATTAATCATTGTAAAATAAAACAAGCTAAAACACATAGAATTTAAGAAAGCCATATCTCAACTTTCATTTCAACACAATATTAACTAGAAAGTATTTTGAAGCAAATAAGCCCTCTGATGGATTCATAAATTGACTTCAAATTAAATTTGTGTTCTGCTTAATCTTATAACTACTCTGCAGCTGTGTGTAGACAACAAATGGATGAAAATAATAAACCATATCGGTCACTAGCTGTCTTGAGTGGACCCAAATAAAAGAAAAAAATTAAGTTGTTTTATAAAAAAAAATACTGTGATATTACTTTAAGAGGATAAAGAAAAGCCAGCTTCATTGTGAATTTTATTTGCAGCATGAATTAATCTTAACCAATGAAATCAATCTTCCTGCTTTACTGAACCCTACTTTAAACAGTTATATAGATTTTCTAAGGTGTACTAAACACTTCTAGCTTCAAATACTTTTGCTGTTGTTGTTTGTGCTTTGGAAAATATCTGTTCAGAGCAGGGATTTCTCCTGGCTTTTTATTCAGGGTTCACTCTTAGTAAAGCTCAAGAAACCATATGTGATGCCACGATCAAACTATGATTGATCTCATACAAGTCAATGAAGTTAAATGCCTTAACTCCTGTACTATCTTCTTGGCCTAATGACTTCCAAAAATTTAACCAATTATTACAAATGTCTAGGAGAGAAATTCTGACTTTATTTTCTTATAATTATGATGAGAAGATTTTTATGGGACTCAGAAATTTGTTTAAAAATCTACTATTCAAATGACTGCTGAGTCTCATATAGAACAACTGACTCTGGCAGTATATTGGCTTTAATTTTATGTTTACTTAATTGACCAAATGAAAAGTGCCTGACTTGAAAGAGGGATGCGCACTATATTGATTGAAAATATATATATATATCTATCTATATCCCTAGAGAGAAATGGAAGAGCATGAGCAAAGAGCTTTCAGAGTCACATCTGCTTACTTATTACTTTTTGAAGTAATATTGTCATTATTAATTATTTTATTGATGGATTGAGGCTCTGTGATATCTAATACTATTATTAGTGTTTTTGCCTGCACATAATTACAACATCATACTCATCATTAGAGTACCCACATCCCACCCCAAGGGCCCCTACCCTCCTCTCTTTCAACCTGCTTGACTTCTTTCATTTTGAGGGTTCTTGCTCTGGGTGGGGTTTGTCTCCAAATTGGAACGACTATAAGGAGATATGATTATAAATGTAAACACTGAAGAAAGCTTAGTCTTCCCAGAAGGCAGGCAGGTCAAATTGTTTTTCCTTCTCTGGTTTGATACAATCCTCTGGTGACTCAGATATAACTTAAGTGTGATTAAACTTTAGAACCAACTGCCAGGAGGCCTGTGAAGTCTTCATTCCTAAAATTAGTAGCGACAGCCACTTGGCTCAGATAGTTTAGGAAGGCCAAGGTTTTGGTTGGATTAGTGATTTCTAAATGCTGTTTTACATCTCATGCCAGCTAGCCATTTTAATGCCACTTCTCCAAAAAGCATGAACAATAGATCATCTTTTCCATAAATTGTATTTACTCCCTTTTTAATTATAGATTATATCTGGAATAGTTCCCTTTGTGTGTGACATTATGCTGTTGCTAGCACTTGAAAACCAATTCTCCCATGCTTCAACTTTGAGAATTAAAAAGTAAACAACCCTATAGGAATCCAAATTTCATTTGAAAAGTTTTAATGAACCTTAAAATCCAAAGTTTTAGAAATAACTGGCTAAGATAATCTTCATTTAACAAATGTTTGTTCATCTGCCTGTTCTGATGTTATACTAATGAAAAATAATATCTTGTCCCGCTGGAAAATGAAAATAATAAAATCAACTTCCACTGCATGTGGTATCATACTGATATTTTTATACACATAATTCTATTTGATTATCATATTATCTATTTTATTATCTTCAAACAAAGATCCCAAACAAGAAGAGAAGATGTGGATTAGGACTAGGTCACCTTTGACATAGGACACCATAAATGACTCATCTTTTATTGTTAAAAAAAAAAAACAGCATTTTTATCTCTTAGTGTCAGAGAAATGATTTAAGCTCTTAAAAGCATTGCTCTTTTTTTGGAACGAAAGCATGAACAGAACACTGAGTGAACAGAACACTGAGTGAATCATGGTGATAAACAATCAGAAAAAAAGGCAGATGTTACATGCCTTTGTGGAAATTTCTGAGGTATGAAGCATCTCCAGTCAGTCAGATTTCAGGTAATCAGAGACCACTTGTCCAGATGGCCTCATCCTCTCAGCGCCACAATCCAACTGTAACCCTCTCTGCTTTGCATGGTATCTGTGTTCAGCTTCTTAATTTATAAAAATGCTTCTGCACACGAGAAAGCACTGAACAGCAGTGTGAACAAGAACTGGCATCTAGCTAATGCTGGTGACTAATTATAGAATCAAAAGAAATAATACTTTTGCTTTTGCTTAAACCACTTTAACCTTAATTCTAAATTCAAAATCAAGAATAAGAATGCAGATCTATGTCAAGTTAGTTGGAACAATAAGCCAATTCTGAAACCGCTGAACTAGGGAGATTAGGTCACCATTTTGATGCTATTTTTCACAGGTAGAGTTATGATGCTTGCCAGGAAGAAACCTAAACCGTTTGTTGTTTTTGTTGTTCTCTTAATTGCCAAAAGCAAAAAAAGGAGGTTGGGGGTATGTGAAACTAAATCATATTTAAGTTGCCAGAGTAATTACTTTATCTATAGAAGAGAGGACATTGTTGTTATAACCTGAATTGTACCTACACACACACACACACACACACACACACACACACACACACACATTCATCTGTTGAATCTCTAACCCTCTACATAGAGATAAGACCTCTGGCAAGCGACAAGGTTCAGATGAGGTCAGAAAGATGAGCCTTCATGATGGCATTAGTCTCTTCGGAGGAGGAGGAGGAGGAGAGAAGAAGGAGGAGGAGGAGGAGGAAGAAGAAGAAGAGAAGAAGAAGAAGAAGAAGAAGAAGAAGAAGAAGAAGAAGAAGAAGAAGAAGAAGAAGAAGAAGAAGAGGAGGAGGAGGAAGAAGAGGAAGAAGGAGGAGGAAGAAGAAGAAGAAAGAAAGCAAGAAAGAAAGAAAGCAAGAAAGAAAGAAAAAGAAAGAAAGAAGAAAGAAAGAAAGGAAAGAAGAAAGAAAGAAAGAAAGAAAGAAAGAAAGAAAGAAAGAAAGAAAGAAGAAAGGAAGGAATGAAGAAAAAAGAAATGGAAGGAAGAAGGAAAGAAAGAAAGAAAAAGATAAAGAAAGAAAGAAAGAAGAAAGAAAGAAGGAAGGAAGAAGGAAAGAAAAGAAAAAGAAAGAAAGAAAAGAGAAAAAGAAAGAAAGAGAAAGAAAAGAAAAGAAAGAAGAAGAAAGAAAGAAAGAAAAGAAGAAAGAAAGAAGAAAGAAAGAAAGAAAAAAAGAAAGAAAGAAAGAAAGAAAGAAAGAAAAGAAAGAAGAAAGAAAGAAAGAAAGAAAGAAAGAAAGAAAGAGAGAGACTGACATGCCCTCTCTCAATGGAGGACATACAGAGAACATGGCTTCTGTGGAAGAACAACCTCTATAGAACCCCAGCCTCCTCACACCCTGAACTCAGACCTCTAGGGTTGTTGGTTGAAACCAAGTCTCTACTGGTTAAGCTGCTCAGTTATGACATTTTGCTTCAGGTGATTAACAGAAAACTCAATTGCAGTGGAAAGGACTTATAATCAGAACTTTGTTTTGCCTGAAGTATGAAAAAAAAAAAAGAGATTTGACCCCACAGAATAGAAAAATTTGGGGAGGATAGGGGGAGTATGGTGGGGAAATCTTCAGACATAAAACCACAGATGCCTGGTGCACTTTTCAGCCAGGGCATGAAGAACTGCAACTCCAGTCAGCAGAGAACAGGCACTATTCTGCAGTGTTAGATGCTGAGAATGCCTTGTCCATCTTAGAAGCAGAGGCCAAGTCAGTGATAACTCAGCTTATGGGACAGCTTATGACTCTCAATAGAGCCAGTAGACACTGTAATGGTGGCAGAGAATTTCCAGTGTGCTTCACAGTTGTGTGTGCTGACTCTGCATGTCCTCTGTGTAACCTGTGGCTATACACACCCATGAGAAAAGTGGATGACAGATTAATCGACTTTTTGATAAAAGGAATTTTAAGTTTCTTTGTACTTTTGAACTGGATAACTAGAAAAAATATTTGTGCTTGTGGCTTTTGGTTATTAATGGAGGCGTGAAAGAAGGAAGGAAGGAAGGAAGGAAGGAAGGAAGGAAGGAAGGAAGGAAGGAAGGAAGGAAGGAAGGAAGGAAGGAAGAAGGTAGGGCAGGAGGGAGGGAGGGAGGGAGGAAGGGAGGAAGGATTGGAGGAAGGATTGGAGGAAGGAAGGAAGGATTGGAGGAAGGGAGGAAGGAAGGAAGGAAGGAAGGGAGGGAGGGAGGGAGGGAGGGAGGGAGGGAGGGAAGGAGAAAGGGCGGGAAGGAAGAGAATGGAAGGATGGAAGGAAGAAAAATAAAAGGAAGGGACAGAGAAAAGAAGATAAAAAAGAAATAGAGAAAAATAAAGAAAGAAAGAAAGAAAGACAGAAAGAAAGAAAGAAAGAAAGAAAGAAAGAAAGAAAGAAAGAAAGAAAGAAAGAAAGAAAGAAAGAAAGAAAGAAAGAAAGAAAGAAAGAAGAAAGACAGAAAAGAAAGAGAAAGAGACAGAAAAGAAAGAGAAAAAGAAAGAAGAAAAGAAAGAAAAAGAAAGGAATAATAAAGGGAGGGAGGGAGGAAAAGAGGGAGGGAGCAAGAGAGGAAGGAAGGAAGGAAAGGAAGAAAGAATGGAAAGAAGGGAAGAAGAAAGGAAGGAAGAAAGAAAAAAAGGAAAAAAGAAAGGAAGGAAGAAGGAAATGCAGAAGGAAAGAAAGGAGGGTAGGGAAATAATTAAAGCAAAAAAAAAAGAATGAAAGAAAAACATTTCTGGGTAGGGGCTCATTCTGCTTTGCGCTCTTGGGTTATTCCTAGCTCTGAGGTTAATGATGATACCTGGCAGAGCTCATTGGGCCATCTGCAGTACTAGGAATCAAAGCAGGGTCAGTGCATGCAAGGCAAATGCCTTACCTCTTGAACTGCCTCTCCAGCCTCCCAGATGACTTCTTATTGAAAACAAAAACACATCAGCTCAGCACTCTGGAAGGTCTCAGAAAGGCTATACTGCAATATGCTTATGCGTCTGGACCTGGGTTTTCATGACCTGGAGTGAAGTTCAGTCATGTCAGTTTGCCAGCTGTGTAGTTTATGCAAATTCCTTTCTCTCCACAAGCATTTGCTGTTCGAGTGAGATAATGACAATGCCTTCCTTTGGGAGTTGGGTTGAGTATTAAGTGTAAAGTATTTAGAACTAAACCTTGCACAAAATAATTTCTCATTATGTTCAATCCTGAATCTAATTTTTAGCGTTCAGGTTACAAGAAAACACAAAAGTAAATATTCCGAGGAGGAAAAAAACACTACAATATCATTACTATATGGTGGAATGTTAGAATAAGCAATCACCCAGCTTTCCAAAAAGTACCCTATTTTTGGTATTGTGCAATCTAGGATGTCCAGTTACTTTTCTGTGAGATTATGAAGTAACAAGGAATAAAATCACTTGAATGAGGTCAGAAACATGGAAGAGATTTTCTTTGGGAACTACAGCTAAAATATTACTGAAGCTGTGATAAGAGAAACGCCTACGAAGAAACTCAGGTTACAGCTATGATAGCATCTATTGGGGATGAGGGTTGGGGCCAAGTGGTTAGAGCACTTGCCTTATATGTTAATGCTAGGCTTGATATCAGTTTTAATAAATGTGACACAACAACAATAGAAACAATAGCAAAAAGGGGGAAAAGGAGGAAGGAAGGAATGCCTCTGCAGGTTCTGTAGTAATAAGTTAGTCGGTAGTAGAAATATTTTATCCTCTAGGGGAATGCCAACAGTGCAGATGTGGTCTGGGCTCATAAACTGAAGGTCTGTCCTGATATTTACAGAAAGGAGTTTTGAATAATAATCTAAGATTGCATTTGGACTCAAAGGAGTTGAGTGTTCTTGGCAGTCATTATTTAATTAATCCTCACATTGTCTCTGTGCAGCATAGAGCAGGCAGGTGTAATTATCTTCTTTTTGCAGATTAACATGACTTGGAGGTCTGCCTGCCTATAAGGTGCCTTAGAAAGAGATGTTTCATTCCGATAATGGGTCTGGTTTGGCTACCATCCTTTCTAGGGGGCATTTGGTTTCATCTGACCATAGGGAACCCTAAATGAGCAGCGTAAGTGATGCACTTTACAGCCCTAGCCCATCTTTCTCTGCTTGTCTCTGCCTATTTGGTCACCACAGTGAACATCCTGTGCCAATAGGCAGGAAAGTCAGCCATGACAGGATCATTAAGGCCTGTCTCCAGAGGGCAGTCAATCCTCAGTTCATTCCCTGCACTGAGAGTGTTCATACTGTGCCTTTGGTAAACTGTGAGATCTTTACCAATTGATTAAATAATGGTTTAATAATTGAGAAACGTCACACAACTCCAGCCTACACCCTTGCCTCAAGGAGCAGTAAGTCCAAACAGAAGAGGATTAATGAGGAAAGAATTGATTTCCCATCAGAAGAGACAGGCTGCAGGGCTGGGAATGGGGCTCAAGTGGTAGAGAACATGCAAGACTCAGGTTTAGTCATCAGCATTTGCAGATCGACCCCACAGTCACTTCCAAGAGTGGCTCTGAAGAGAAAAATAGGCCCCATATCCTCATCTCAAATGAATGAACAGAGGAAGGGAAGCTGTCAGGGACCTTTAAGCCTGGGCTATGAGATGCAGCTATGAGTATGTCCTTGGGATGATCTGTGCCTTACTATGAAATCGCAGAACGTACTCAGAATGTGTTTGTGTCCTTGAGAAAATCTTAACCTTGCTTGGTTAATAACATGCTTGAGAATTTCTACTTCTGTGCACTCCTGTCAGCTGCCCACAAATGCCACTTTGCTCTATAAAATGGCCTCCTGATCTTGTCCACAACTCAGTCTTTCAAGGCTCCACTGGGTCCACCAGCCTAATAAACTTGGGTTATCCCAACTCTTAGAGTGTGCTGCTTTGGTTTCTTGCTGGCTTGTATCAGTGTGAATTCTGTGATAACATTGGTGACCCTGGATTTAGTTAATCAAGGGCTCTGCTAAGAGCAGCAATAAAAAGATTGTCGACAAAAATGCTGATGAGACATTTAAAATTACAATAATAGGGGCCGGAGAGTTAGCATGGAGGTAAGGCGTTTGCCTTTTATGCAGAAGAATGGTGGTTCGAATCCTGGCATCCCATATGGTCCCCTGAGCCTGCCAGGAGCAATTTCTGAGGGTGAAGCCAGGAGTAACCCCTGAGCACTACCGGGTGTGACCTAAAAACAAACAAAAAAATTAAATTAAATAAAATTACAATAATAGTCAACCTGCATGACATTATTGGAACCACAAAGTTCCTTTCTAAGCATCTGTGCATATGAATGCCATGGACTCAATGTTGTGCTGGGAAGTGACTGGAATTAGTTTCTAGACATGTCTTCTACCATGAAAAGTCATCAAAGGCCTAATGTACTTGCTAACCTGACACAGAATTGGCTAAAACCTAGATTGTAGACCTCCCATCCTCCAAAATTATGAGATAATTCACTAGTCTATGGTATTTTTGTTATACCAACTAAATCTGACTGTATGACTAAATAATTTAATCCTCACTTATCAGGCAGAAACTACCATATTTTTTGTACTATAAGACACACCACCACCACCCTTCAAAGTGCATCTTATGGAGCAAATGCCACCTGGAGCTGAAGACTGAGTGCATGGTAGGAGAGCATTTAAAACTATGTGTGTCTGATGGTCAAGTGCATCTTATAAAGCAAAAAATACAGAATTTTTCAGATAAAAAAGCTGATTATTATAATGGCCCAAGAATAGTTCAAATGATTTGACCTCATGTTTTGCATGTGGGAGGCCCAGACAGTCAAATCTCTGGCTCTAGAAAGTTCTAAAGAACTGCAGAGTCATCACTGAATCTGGGCAAGGGGTAGTACTTGTGTACCATGGGGTGTGGCCCCAGCCCCCCAAAATAAATACTTGAATTAATAAATTATTAAAAAATGTTAAGCTAAAAATTTTTATTTGTTTTTGGGCAACACCCAGCAACGTTCAGGGCCTGCTCCTGGTTCTGTGATTAAGGGATCATTCCTGGTGGGCTCAGAGGATTATATGGAGTTGTAGGGATAAAACTCTGGTTGGTCTTGTGCAAAGAAAATCCTCTCTGATTGTACTATGGCTTGGGTCCCTTATCTTAAATTTTTAAAAGGAAGTTAAATATTTGTTAAGGGTAACAGCATTAACATGTGTCAGACAGGGGATTTAATCCAGATAGTCTGTCTTCAGAGGCCTTGGATTTAGGAAAAGTAAAGATAAAATATAAAATAATAACACCTCCCTAGTAAAATTCAAGCCAGCTTCATTAAATCAGTGGCCACTTGTCCTTTGACCAATCCTCAGTGCCTCAAACTAGACTTATCCACCCTGAGAACAGAAGGGGCAGGAATAAGCATAATAATGTATTTGCCAGTGTTGAAGGTCCTTTCTGGTTTAACTACTTTCCCAAATATGTAATTCAGGCTAATCAGAAAGTATTCCATTTCCAACACCTCTTTGTTTACTATGGTTTTCTCAGAGAGACACAGGCTCATCATTTATTGAGATTACAGCTAAGGCAGTTCAAGTTTTCATCATATAAGTCAGGGGAAATAGGAAGGGAGGAAATAGAGAAATAAGAAAAAAATTGTGTGAGGCACTTATATTCAAAGGGAAAGGATTATTTAATTTTAAAATAGTATGTACTCGTTCCAAAGGAGCAGAATATAGGTCTCAACAGGTCAGAGGGCTCTAGGAGCACATCCTGGGCAGAAATCCTCATGACGGAAGGTCAGTTGCAGGTCACAAGATTGCACTGACTAAAGCTAGTCTTATGACATATCTAAAATATTATAGGTTGGTATTACAGCAGGCTCTTAAATGTAGGCTCTACAATAGTTTTAATCCATAGATGTTTCTGTAAAATTTAGGAAATTTCCACCAATTCGCCCAATAGATTTTCATTTCTGTTTTCCATTTAGAATACAAGCCAATACAAACTGGTATTTCTCTCTCCAATTTAGATATTATTATTAGGCTTTCCAAAATATTTGAGTGTCCGTGACCTCCATCTTCTTAAAGATACTTCTGTAGCCTCTGGCTTATCCTATATCTATGCTTCATCCAGACACCCAGTTCCCAGGTGTCTTGAGGCAGGATAAGGCAGAACACCAATGAGTAGCATAATTCTGATCTTGCCTTTTATACAAATCTCTCCCTTGACAAAGACTTCCTCCTTTATAGTAGTGAATTTTTTTTCTTGGCTCTGCTGGGATCTCTGTGAAATACAGCAATTCCTCCAGAGTACTTTTGAGTTTAATATGTCCACCATTGTTGTAGTAACTGCAAATAATGCAGTGAGAAAGATGTACAAAGTCCTTGGCTCTTATGAGTGAAAAATAGACATAAATGGAGTCATCTTAAAATAGGGGGAAAGTTGTCATGATGAGGAAACTATATTGTTTGTTTGTACTGATACAATGGCCCCATGGACTTAAACAACCACTGTTTTATGTACTATTGCTTGAGACTCCAGCCAGGAGTATATCTAGATTACAAAGACTGATGATTACGAGCTTTTGCCAGAGAATAGAATCAGTAACCAACTCTGTAAAGCCAAACTTTGCTTAAGCCTGTTAACAATAACTAAATGCATTCTTTATTTAAATCTAATTTCATTGACTGGGTTATATCACTCTAAGATTTCAGAAGCTCCTCTTGTTTTATGTCTGTAAGATACATAGGGCTATAGAGGTATTAATAGGGCTAAGGCATTTTTCTTACATAGAATTCACCAAAATTCAATGTCAAAACAGCATGGTGCCTCAAGAACTGATAGGACTGAACCCTGAGCATGCCAAAATGTGATACAGTCCCTTTCTTCCCTTAAATGTTCACTTTACTCACCCACCCCCTCTACCTATTCCTTTCGATCTCTTCCCTTGTCTCTGAAAACCACCATGTTCTTCTCTAAGATTTATTTTTGTTGTTTCAACATATTTGTTTTCTTTTGGAGGGAAAAGGTTTGGATAATGCCTCGAAGTGGTCAGGAAGTACTCCTGGCTCTGTGATCATGGGTTGTGCTGGAGATTGAACCAAATTGATCACTTGCAAGACAATAACTTTTACCTTTTCATTGTTTCTCTGGTCTTACTTTTAAAAATTAATCTGACATAGATGACTACTAAAACAATCCAACCAACAATTGCCTTTCACTCCCTGACTTACTTCTCTTAGTACACTTTTGCTGTCTCCAAGTTACTGAGTTGTTTTACCTTTATTTCTGCACCATAGTTGTTGTTTTTTTTAATCTTAATTTTTATTGAGGCCAATATGATTCACAAGTTTTTTACAGTTGTATATCAGGTA
Source organism: Suncus etruscus (assembly GCF_024139225.1). NCBI lineage: Eukaryota > Metazoa > Chordata > Mammalia > Eulipotyphla > Soricidae > Suncus > Suncus etruscus. The sequence continues at coordinate 88,375,288 of NC_064860.1, read as the reverse complement.
CTAGTGACAGTGAATTATGGCCATTTCCACCACCAGAGTTGACCTCTCTCCACCATAGTTCCCAGCATGCATCTCATACCTCTATCCTTAGCCCCCTGGACTGCTAGTGTAACTACTATTGTAACACCCTTTTGTGTATAGCTTGTTATAGTTTGGGTCTCTTGATTTTATTGTTGTTAACTTTGGTTTGGGTATTTAGGTCTGACTATTTTTTATTTCTACTCAATGCTCCTGAGACTGCTTGACCCATGGGTCCCATTCATTTTTTTCCCCTCAATTTGTAGGAAGACATAGAAATATGAGGCAGAACAAGATGATTCATTTTCAATGGCTCTGTAAAATAATAGGTGGTAGGTCCTATCTAGAAGCTATAAATGTAAAGAAAAGTGAAAAAAGAAAAAAGAAAAAGAAAGAAAAATGGGGCAGATGTGGCAAAGTTTTTGTTTCTTTTGTTTTGCATAGGCACAGTAAGCATTGGGGAAATTAGAAAAAAAAATTCTCTTGGCCTAAGAGATACAGGATGTATCCACCCTTGAAGCTTACTGTCATGAGACCGACTACAGGCTTCAGACATGTTAGTTGTCAAATCCCAAGGTTTTTTTTTATGCACCATAGAGTTTTATATGACTTTTGGAGTCAAATACACTACATTTCTAGGTCCTTGCATTATGCCATCAAGAATAACAGAGAATGGTCCCTGGGCTCCCAATGTTTACTTGATAGCTCACTCCAAAACTTTTTAGTTAGTTTGAATTTCAAAACCATGAAAACTACTATCAGGCTCTATTCAAATTTCCATGTGCCTGCTCCTAGATGTGGTTGTGCACATACATACACACATCAGTGGTCCCACCTTGTTCCTACAGATAAACTCAACTCATCCATCACTTGACCTTCTGCTTTATTGCAACTCCATTTCTGCTCTCATCTCTATGTCCGAAATTTGCTTAGAATATGCTCCATGTTGTCACCTCTACAGCCTTCCCAAATTTTAATGGATGTTAGTCCTACTCTCTAGTGTGGGTGTACCTTTTTGAAACCCTGAAACCCACCCATTTCTGGGAGGGGTCTTGGGAACCGGATAGTAGGTGTAACCTTACCTGCTAGACCCTCCCATTCCTGGGAGGGGTCTGGGAAATGTTAGATAAGGCTTGGACCAAGGGAATTCGGGCCCTTTTGGCTTTTTGCCTTTTTGGCTCTTTGCCCTTGCTGCACTGCTGTGCGCTCTGGCTTCTGGGTTTCTGTGTTCTGGTCTTTGACCAGCATGGAGCCCAAAGGGAAGATGGCTAACAGGAAATAAGATGCAGGGCTAGCAAAATATTGCTGTGCTTGAAAGGTTATGAATAGGCCACACACACGTGGTGGCTAGGGCTTGAATAAAGTTGTTGCTTCCTGACGCCTGACTGTGAGTGAGTGATTTCACCTGGGCCTGGGACTCGCCGGCTGCACGGAGAGAAATCCACCGCCATCCAGCCCCATAGTTAATTATTTCATGCTACATCTAGTACTGCTACAAAGGAGGAACATGTCCATTTCCAAGTTATTTCACTCTCTCCTTTCTTAATTTTGCTTTCATTTCTATTTTTTTTTTAATTTTATGGAAACAATTGTGGTCTACAGAGTTCTTCATAGTTGAATTTCAGATATACAATGAATCAGGGCCTTTCCCAACACCAGTGTCAACTTTTCTCTACCAATGGACCCAGAGTACATCTATCCCAACACCCTTTGCCCCCTGGCCTGCCAGTATAATAGGCCCCTTTAAGTTTAGCTTGTCAAAGTTTAGGTTTCTTGATTCATTGACTTTGGCTTGGGTATTTAGTTCTGTCTTTATTTATTTCCCCTCCAATGCATCTGAGACCACTTGGCCCCTGACCCCCTGCCTTTCTTTATTTTTTTCTTCTTAGTTTTCTTTTTAGTTTTATAGAAAAAATGTAGGAATATGTTTCCACTCCTATTTTAACTTCCCATTTTTTGGTAAATGGGAATAAGATTAGAATAGTGTAAAAAAAAAACTAACAATGTTGATATTTAACCTTAGGAACCTCTGGGCCTATTTCTCTAAAAACCACTTATAGAGGACAATCAGAGGATTGTCCACAGTGAGAACATAGCTGCAAAGAAAGAGCAGCCTATCCATACCAGAAGCATCAATGACTCAATTACCAAGATGTGGCTAACCTAGACAGGATGGAATAGGAATCCTATGTGGGCTCTTTAAACTGTGTGCAAAAGCAATTCAGCACCCAGATTTCAATGCCACATGCATCCTGTCTCTGCTTCCTCTCCTGTGTGAGTTAAAAAGGAGGGTATAACAGAATGCATTTGTTGATCCAGCTTCTGTGACAACAGAGATAACAAATGTGAGCCAGAAAGTGAAAGAAGCAGGTTCTTACAAATGGCAAGCGGCATCATACTTTCGGCGAAGGATGGGAGATGGAGCTGGGTCACGTGGTGAGGATCTGGCTGGGTAAGCTTCTTTAGCTCATAGGAAGGTGGATGATAAGGGCTCATGCCTGAGACTCATTATTGCACGAGTAGGAGGAAGAGAATTGATACCCTTTATAGTTTAGTAATGACGGGGATAAAAATATGCTTTCAGAACCGTGTGAGCTTTTCCCCCTCCCCCTTTTCTTTCTCATTTTCTCTGGTAATAGGAAAGGGTCTAGATTAACTTGCTTCCTATTTTATCTCCCCCCACATGAAAACTGTGATTATATGAGTTGATAGGACTTGAACATATTTAGATAACCTGAGATAAAGACCTATTATTTTAATTAAAAATATGAAAGCATGAAATAGAGTCCTCCTGGAAAAAAAATCGTTACCCAAGGCATGGCTTTATCTATGAAATTAAGACAGGATCTAATGAAAAAAAGTTTAAGCTTGAAACTGTGGCATTGATTCCTCTCAAGCGAGGGAGACACTGAGCTTGATATCTGGAGCTCAGCAGGAAGAGACGTGCAGAATACTGGAAGCTCTTGTATCTGCCACTGTCACTGCCTCTTGGTTGATTGAATTCTCCTGGCCTTCATGACCCTCTATAGATATTCCATGTTTTTTCTTAATCTCAATGCTCTGCTTTGCATAAGCTTCATTTGTGTTTTCTTAATCTTGATCTGCTTCTGACTTTGTTGTCTTTAAGCATCATTTGGCTTAGATACCTTTCTGGCAGATAAAAGTCTTTTGGAGTTAGCCCCATGCTCCATTCACTTGGGTCAGGTCATTCTTGGTTTCCATACATCTCTTTAGTTGAATGTCACAGCTTCTTCCAGAGTGCATTAGCTCTACCTGTCCCTCACACCATCTTACTCCTTTGTTCTTCCCCCTCTGTCCCAATCAAGCTTGTGGTTCTCCCCTGCAAGGGTCTATCTGGTTCCAATAATGGAAATCAATGATAACTATCAGTGAACAAGGGGCCCAGGCCCAGAGCTCAGGGCAGAATACTTGCCTTACCTGCATTATGTAGAAAATCTGTTCCACAGCATCACTCCACATCAGCAAGCTTGATCCCTGTAGACCAAAGCAATTGTGATCCTCAGTGTCTCAAATACACAACATTGAATGAGCACTATAAAAAAGTGTGTGAGCACTATAGCTAAAGAGATGACCCCAGACATCACCACAGCAAGAAGGGGAAATGAAAGGGCTTGAGTATTATTGAAAAGAGCAGGATATTTTTTCTACTCTACTTTCTTGAGAAATATTTCTTTACAAAGGAAGATTTTTCCCATTAAGCCTGACTCCCATGAGTACTCTTTGTAAAAATCTTTTCAAAACTGTAAAGTGCTGTGCAAACATAGACTATTCATTCCATCATAGCAGCTATTACATTCCATTCAAAAAAGTCCTTCCATAATGGCAAACAGGGATGAAGTGTTCACCAGTCTTACCTACTATCTGGAGGATTTTGTCTTTGTTTTCCAAAAGACCTCTTAACTTTCACAGCAGTAATTTTTATATCAAAATGATTAATGTTGGGGTCAAAGCAATCATAAGTAGGACACTTCCTTCGTACTTGGCTAACCTGGGCTTAATCCCTAGCATCCTATATAGTCCCCAGAACCCACCAGAAGTGATTACTGAGCACACAGCTAGAACTTCTGAGAACCACTGGCTGTGGCTGTCACCCCTGAAACCCTCATAAATGTTATCATGTATTATATTTATATTACCTAGACTATAATACAAATTTAAATAAACCACTCTTAAAATTCAAACAGCACTAAAAATTTGAAAGTCCCTTTTATCCATATTTAATCATATTGACCTTGAAGAATATAATTATTTATTAGAGTAAATTATAAATCAGTAACCCTGGAATCCATATAATCACTAATAGGCAAAGCTTTACACCAAATAGAATGATGAAGTCTTGAATTAAGCAAAAAATACTGCATAGGGCAACTTCCACTGGAAATCTTGGTTGTACCCTGGTTTGGAGCACATGTACTGAATGCAGTTGTGGAAGGTCTTGTCTTACCATCAGGCACTGCATGATCCCTAAGCATCACTGGGAATGACTCCCCATACCCCAGCACAGCCACAGAAGGAAATATTGTCATATCCAATGCAAGCTCTGATATAGGGGTTCCAGCATATATATGTGTGAACTCTTTTGAACTCTTTTTTTTTTTTTTTGGTTTTTGGGCCACACCCGTTTGACACTCAGGGGTTATTCCTGGCTATGTGCTCAGAAATCGCTCCTGGCTTGGGGGGACCATATGGGATGCCGGGAGATCGAACAGTGGTCCGTCCTACGCTAGCGCTTGCAAGGCAGACACCTTACCTCTAGCGCCATCTTTCCGGCCCCCACTTTTGAACTCTTAATGAAATCTATTTAACACTGATTCATGATTCATCAAATAGAAAAAAATAAAAACTTTTTTCAAAGCACTCTTGTTTATTCCAGTTTTTTTTTATTAAAAATTCAGCATGATACATTAGAACAACACAAGCTTTATGTATTTTTTCTTTGATTTTTGGATCTCACCCAGTGGCACTCAGGAGTTACTTCTGGCTCGGTGCTCAGAAATCACTTCTGGCAGGTTTAGTGGATGATAAGGGATGCCAGGGATTAAACCCCGGTTGACTGCATGCAAGGCAAACACCCTACCCGCTGTGCCATTGCTCTGGCCCCCAATATTTTATTTTAAATCAAAATTTTACAAACTCTTTGGTGCTGACATTCATTTGAAATGTTCCAATTTCATCTAAAATGGTTATACTGCTTCCATGTTACAGTCAACAATAAATTATTTGTTAGCATCTCAGTATTGGTTCAACACTTTGTCAACTTTCTATAGACTTTATTCTAGCAAGGCCTAAATAGAACAAATTGAAAAATATTTGGGAGTGTGATTTAGTAAAACAGTTGCGTTTGTTTTGTTTGTTAGGTGTGTCATAAGAATTATTTTAAGAAGAGCTTCAGAGCCTTGCAAGTACTATCTGTGCTAACAGCTAGAGTTATTGTTGGTATAATAGTAAAGTCACTAAGTACAGTTAAAATTAGGCCATTCTCAAATTTCAGCTGTTGGTGTTATGCTATCTTGTATTCAGTATTCGATTTTTTTCACATCATATTTAAACTTAAAAATTTTAAAGGACGTGTTTCTAAGAAAAAAGAAGTCCTTCAGGTTGAATAATAATTCTCAATCTTGCCCGGAGAGATGGCACAGTGGTGTTTGCCTTGCAAGCAGCCGACCAGGACCAAAGGTGGTTGGTTCGAATCCCTGTGTCCCATATGGTCCCCCGTGCCTGCCAGGAGCTATTTCTAAACAGACAGCCAGGAGTAACCCCTGAGCAGCGCCGGGTGTGGCCCCCCCAAAAATAATAATAATTCTCAATCTTAATTTCTCTGGTTAGAATCACCTAGAGAGGTTTTAAACCACTAAATATCCAGGAACTTCTTAGAAATCAGATACTCAGGCCATCCTCATGCCTAACTGAATCATAACTCTGGGGGTTTCCATAGACCTGGAGCTCAGCCATTTGTATTTTACCAGTGATCCATGGTTTTCTGGTGCTTACATTTAAGAACACAGCATTTGAATTGCAGCCATCGTATTCCGCCCATTTTTAGTTTAAAATATGCACCTCTGGTTGAGAATTACTGAGGCAGGAGAGCTGTTTGAGTGTAGAGAAAAGGGAAAGAAAACACAAAACTTCTATTTATAGACAATTTTTATTTATATTTTATATTTATATTTGAGCTTTACCCTACCCTAAAATGCACCTATCCTAAGCCAGTCAGTGTGTCTTGCTGAGGTCATGTTCAATAATGGAAGTAGACATGGCCATCTCTCTTCGGTAGGACATTACCTGTGGCATTCACACATGACCTGCTCCTGCACAGCAGAACACAGGGGAGAGTGATAAGAATGACCGACCAGGGGATTTAACACTCAACCGCACATACAGACGCATGTCAGCACTGCCTGGAGGGAATATTTTAGATCAAGTGAGTGAATCTGTGATTTTAGGAACACAGCATTTTTGTAAACTTTCATTTAAAGATATTTATTGAAAAAAATTTATTTATTTTATAAATAAATAAAATATATTTATTGAAAAAAAACATTCCAAGCGATTGTGTCGTAGAACATTCAAATGTATAATTTTACAAAGCAAAAAATTCCTCCACCCTGATCAGGAATTCAGTGAATCACTATTACCAAATTATTTCAAAACTTTTTATTGGAGGGGAGTAGTATTTTAAGAGGTTGAAAACAGGCATTTGGTAAATATAGCTTTGAGTCCATTGTATGTGTTAATTTGCCTACAATGACTTGCTTAACTCAATCTTTAGCAATTAAATATACTCAATATCTAATTTATCCTAAAGTTTGGTTATGTGTAGATAGATTAAAAAAATAAACACAGCTCTAGAGACCTAGAGATGGGGATCTATAAATTCAAAGATGACAATAGAAATTTATTTTGAAATTATTTTATATTTTAAAGCTTCCCTTTGGTACGTTGGGGTTAAATTACTTTTCTCTGAATCACTTCTTTCAGAAAGAAAGGAAACCTTGTATTTACACTTAGTACTATATATTTTAAGAAACACTTAAAATAGAATTATCTCAGAAGAGTAAGGAAAAAAAGGTATTAAATCCAAAGTCAGTTCATTACAATAAAAACCTTCTAAGTGGAAAGAAACCTCATTTAGACCTCAGCCAAAAGGATGCCTCCCCCTACGTTCTCATTGCATGTTGATGAGATTTTATCCAGAGCCATTTTTAATTCTACTTTGTATCTGGAAATGATATCATCTAAGGCTTGAACTAGATCTCCGAGGTCCTTCTCTGAACATCCTCAGTGACATGAAATTTGCCCCCTCCTGACACAGAGGATGCAGCCTATTTGTGTTTTGAAGGTTAGAAAATTACTTTTTTGTGCTGGCCCTTTATCTCTCTTCCTATTACCCATATCTGTCTTTCTTCTGGCTCCTGGTCACACAGACCATATCTAATCCCTCCACAAATATACTAACCCTTCACATGTTTGAAAATTGCTACCAAGATGAAATTTTACTGAGATAAATGTAAAGTCTTCTACTGGGACCTAAGAAATCAGTTGTGTAAGTACAATATTGGAGTAATAGAAGTCTCCAGTTCGTGCATTTCAACTCCAATTTACAGAAGAGGAAATTGAGGTGAAAAACAGGAACAAGTCCAGAGCTCCCAGCACTATACCCTGCATTGGTTTCAGATCAGATCATATTTCATGAAGTTCTGCTCTCCTTTTACCTCTTCATGATGCCATCCTGTAGTCTCTTACAATCTTTTGCACTTTCTAATTTAATACTCTCTTGACACTGTTGTCCCAAGCCAGTATAGTCTATTGTGAAATGTTTATCCACATTCCCTTGCTTTCCCTCTTAGAATGTGATTTTTTTTTTAAATCAGCAGATATCATCTCTCTAACTTAAGCTAATAGTTCTCATAGTATATTTTTTAGTGGTTTTTTAGTTGCTACATCAGGCAGTGCTCAGGGCTTACTCCAAAGTTTGTGCTTAGGGATCGCTACACTCCTGCTAGAACTCTGGGAACTATATCAAATCTAGGTAAGCTACAAGGGCAAAGCAAGTGCCTTAATACCTGTTCTCTCTCTCTGGCCTGGTTGAATTTTGTTTTTAACCAAACTGTGGTCATGGCCCAGAGGAATAGCACAATAACTTAGAACATGCACCTTGTAAACATATGGCCATGAGTTCCAATCTCCATATTAGTATAGCTGACGGCTCCACTGACTATGATTTCCAGAGCCAGAAGTGATTTCTGATCCAATAAAATTCACCAAAAAATATGTATTTTTAAGTTTTATACTATTCATAATTGCTGATTCCAAAGATATGTCTTAGTTAAACACCTGAATCACATATTCTTTTTAACATATGAATGCTTTAAGTAAACTTAAGTATACAGCACTAAACAGAACTAGAATTACTTTTTTGCATCTTCTCATTTCCTTTAGTAAACATATCCCATATTCTGGATCAATTTATCTGTTTGAGACATATTTTTTTTATTCATCCAGATTGTCTGTAAATTTCCTCCTCCCAGATAATGAAATGACTTCCTTAGTCTCCCATCAATCTCATCTCCTGGCATGATCCGGAGCTACATGATCCTGTTCATTTATCTCACTCACAAATGCCATGCACACCCAGCCAAGCACAACTACTTGTCCTTCTTAAAGCACTCACCCAGTTCTCCTGGCTTGCATTTGACATATTTTCTCTGCTATCCTGTTAATCTATGGCACATTAGCAGTTCTTACATGACAATATAGGTAAAATATGGTTTAATAAGAACCACGATGAACTGAGAAAATGGTTTGTGCGGAAGGTCATTACATTTGCTTTCGGAATTACTCTTTTGAGTAGGTTGGTACTTTTAAATTAAAAATCTTCCAAACTATTAAAAAATGTTTGTTGAAAAGACTATCTTCAAATAACAAATTAATCTCTTTCCTAATATGACTATAAAATCCCAAAAGAGAAAATCATTGTTACTACTTCTACAGGAAAAATAATGCCAAAATAAATATAATTCATTTCAGACTGAGCCTTGTTGATTAGATAGGATAGTTAATATTATGTCAGCCATATTTTTCTTTTTATAAGACTCACCTGACCATGAAATGCACATAGTTTTTATTTTTTATCACTTTATTTAAACACTGTAATTGACTAAGTACTCATTATACAGTCCTTTTTATAAATATCTTTATTTAAGCACCATGATTACAAACATGTTTGTAGTTGGGTTTTAGTTATAGAAAAAAAAAAAACCACTCCCCTTTACCAGTACAACGTTCCTACCACCTATACCCTCCATCTCCCTCCTCCCTACCCCTTGCCTGTATTCAAGAAAGGCCTTCTGCACATCTATATTCATTGTAGTGCTATTTATAATAGCCATAATCTGGAAACAACCCAGATGACTGACAACAGATGAGTGGCTAAAAAACTGTGGTATGTATATGCAATGGAATACTATGCAGCTGTCAGGAGAGATGAAGTCATGACATTTTCCTACACATGGATGGATATGGAAACTGTTATACTGAGTGAAATAAGTCAGAGGGAGAGAGATAGACACAGAATAGTCTCACTCATCTATGGGTTTTAAGAAAAATAAAATACATTATTGTAATAATATACAAACACAATAGAGATGAGAGCTAGAAGGACCAGCCCATGAAGCTTGCCACAAAGGTGGTGAATTTAGTTAGAGAGAAATAGCACATAGTTTTTAGATGCCCTATTCCCCTGCATTCAGGCTTCAGCTCCAGTGGCATTTGCTCCATAAGATGCATCTTTTTGGGGGTAAGAAAGTACATCTTATGGTAAGAAAAATATGGTATATACGCACCAAATTTTCTTTTGTTATCTGACTTGGAACATCCATCAACCATCAGCTACAGGATCTTTGACTTTTTGGAATCCAACAAAAATTATCACCAGTGGCCAAATAAATTTTGAATCCATAAGCTCCCATTTACATCATTTAGGATTATCCTGGTTCTTTAGTATTTGGACTCAGGCTGAGTAATAGTAATAGTGATGTCAATGTTCTCCACTGTCCAGATGGTAGACTGTGGTACTTCTTGGCCTTCAGCTAATACAACTGATTTTACTTGGGGGTTGGAGATGGGAAGAAGGATGCAGAAAAGGTGTGACATAATAATGGCTGGAGCAATATCACAGTGGCAGGGCATTTGCCTTGCAAGCAGCCAACCTGAAATAGACCCAGGATGGACCCAGGTTTGGTTTCCAGCATCCCATTCCAGCAATTTCTGAGCTCAGAACCAGGAGTAATCCCTGAGTGCCACTGGGTGTGACCCAAGAAAAACCAAAAACAAAGTCATACTAGATCTAATATCTATTATTTTTCTACATGTACATTTTATAGTAACATCTAAAGATACAATTATGTCCAATTGATTCTTGTTCTCTGGGGAACCCTGACTAATGCAAATTTTGACACCAAGAATGGTTTTTGAAGAACAGAATTTTTAGAAGATGCATGCATATTTCCTTCTGAATGTTTTTCTTTCTTCCTGGGCAGAGATGTCCAATAGTGGACATGGTGGGTCATATGGTAGCTCAATTCTAAGTCCACTGAGAAGGCATTGAACCACATATTACCACCAGCAGTAGAGGAGAGTTTCTTTCTTAACAAAATCCCCAACATACATTATTGCTACTATTTTTATATATGCTATATTCACTGGTGTGAGAGGATAGCTCATGGCTAATGATTATTTATAATAATAAAGAGAACTCTAGCAATCTATGCTGTGAACTGTTGATAGAAAAATACAAAATATCTACATCAAATATACCTTCCTCCACTTAAGGAATGAAGGAGTGATTCCATGTATAATATTACTGAGGTCATTTTATAAAGTTAACGAATATGTCATAGTTAGTTGGCCGTTCTTACTATTGCTGGACACAATGGTAAAAAAAAAAAAATAAAGGCATATTGAGGGATTCAAATTCCCAACTCAAATGCAGCATAAAAGGTCTGAAAGCTTCAGTGTATGCCCTGAAGGAGGACTTTATCTCTTGTAGTTTCAGGGCTAAAATAGCTGAAAATCAAATGTGAAACCTTAGTCTGTGATTGGCTGAATTATAGGTTGAATTCTCAGCCTAGCAGAGTGTCTATTATTAAAATAAGGACATTGATTGGAAAAGAATGCCAATGTGAGTTGGGATGGAATGTGTTGGGGAGAAGCTGATGAAGCTGGGAAGGTCAGAGCTTCTTAATGATGATGATTCCTCTTAGGTCTCCCCATCACTGTCTAACTTGCTTCTTTACTTTACACTAGAAATTAACCCTGAATTTCCCGAGAGAAAGGAATGGCCTTTTCTGATGAAACAGGGAACATTGGTGGCAGGAAATGTGCACTGGTGAAATGATGGGTGTTGGACATTATATGACTGAAACTCAATCATGAACAATTTTGTAACTGCATCTCATGGTGATTTAGCTAAAAACATTTATACATAAAAAGTACAGCACACACTCAAGTAACTTAATAGAAAAAAAGACCAATTAAAAATGAGGCGGAATATTTTAATACTTATCTACAAATGACAGTATGATGACCAATTAGTATATTCTACACCTATTAAGAAAAGGAACAACTATTCTAGACTTCTTGATAAGTCTAGACTTAACTGTTTTAGAGGTTTAGAAATAAATCTAACTTTCTACCTCAGTGAAATATTTAAAGGTTCAGTAGTGTGGCCATGTTTAAATACACCTTCTAAAATGAAGAATAGGCTACTATATACTATATATATATATATATATAGTATATATACTATATACCCTGTCTTTAAATAAGAGGCAAAACACTAGTGATCTTCTTAGCATATTGAGGACAACATATTGCTCACTTGGGCATGCTTTCTGGGAGAGAGAGGATCAGAGTTTAGTCACACTCAACTGTGTTCAGAACTTATTTCTGACTCAGCGCTCAAAAATCACTTCTGGTGATGTTCTGGGGACCACATGTGGTGCCAGGATCAAACCCAGGTATCTGAGATTAAACCCTCCATACTAATAGCTCACTAGTATTCCATTGTGTATATATTTTACAACTTTTTATTCATCATTTCATTGGACATTTGTGTTGTTTCCCAGATATTAGCAATTGTAAACAGTACTGCAATGGGACCTGAGAGATAGTAGAATAGGTGAGGTATTTGCTCAATCCCTGATATCCAATATGGTTAGTCAAACCTTTCCAGGAGTGATTCCTAAGTACAGAGCTAGGAGAAAGCCCTGCACATTGCCAGATGTGTGTAATAAATAAATAAAATTAATAAAAATAAAAGACAGTATTGCAATGAACATAGGACTGCAGATATACTTTTGTAGTCAGTGTGTGTGTGTGTGTGTGTGTGTGTGTGTTCTTAGGCTCAATACCTAGGAATGACATCTGGATTACATGGTAGTTGAGTTTTAATTATTTGAGAAATATCCAAACTTTTCACAGGGGTTGTAATGGTCTGGACCTATGAATGGTCCATTCACAACAGTAGATAAAGGTTTCTTTTGTTCGACATCTTTCCAGCACTGAAAGTTTCTGACTTTTTTTGGTTTGCTTGCTTACTTGTTTGTTTGGGGAGGAGGGTGTCCCATATGGATACCAAGGAAGATTAAAATCTAGATTCTCTGTGTGCAAAGTGAGCACTCTATCCACTATGTTATCATTCCAGTCCCTCTGGCTTTCTAATGGGGAGGACACAGGTTTGAGGTTTCTATTTGCAATTCTATGAAAATCAGTGATATCAAACTTTGTTTCATATATCTGTTGATTGTCTCTCTGTCTTGTTTAGAGAGATGTCTGTTTAGCACTTCTTCCCATATTTTGATTTTTTTTGTTAACTTTGTAAATTCTTTATATGTCTATATATATTCTATATATATATTCTTTATATGTCTATAGTACTTTGTCAGATAAATAACATTATCTTTATTTTAATGATAATTTATATTTTGACTGTGCAGTTTTTACTTTGATGCAATCTATTTACTTTTTTGTTTGTTTTCTTTGACTCCAATATGTCACTGAAGCAATATAATGGAGAGTATTTCATATGTTTTCTTCAGTGATTTTTCTAGTCTGGGATCTAATATTTATTCATATTTTGAGCATGATGTAAAGTTGTGATCCATTTCGCTCTTTAGTAGGCAATCGATTATTTTCTATACCAATATCCTTTTTTATTTCATAATTTTAACTTCTTTGTGAGGAATCATGTCTTAGCTTTTAGTTTTTGTCCATTGGTCTGCATTTCTACTTTTATTCCAGTGTTGCATTATTTTGATTTTATTATAGTTTTATACTATAGTTTAAAATTATGGAATAGGATGATTCCTATCTTCTTTATTCTAGAGATTGATTTTTATATCGGTTTTTGGGTCCATACAAATTTCAGTAATAATTGTTCTATTTTTTTGAAAAATGTCATTGAAATTTTGATGGGACTTGTACTGACTTGCAATGTTTGGGCAAATGGTTATTTTAACAATGTTAATTGTTTTAATCCATAAAAGTGGAATCTCTATGTTCTGTGTTTTTTTTTTTCATTTATTTTAAGTGTTCAATGTAATAGACTTCAAGGTATAAATCTTTTGCCTTCTTGTAAATTTGATTTCTTGGCACTTAATTCTTTTCAATGCAATTGTAAATGAGACTGCTTTGCTGATGTCTTCCTCTTCCATTTATTGCTTTCAAAAAGAAATGTAAAGAATTTTTCTATATAAATAATGATGCAACTTTATAAAAACTTGAATCCCTTTTAGTTCTTTTTCTTGTTTATTGCTGTGCTTAGTATTTCCAGTATTCGGTACTAAGAGTGGTCATCCTTATCTTGTGCATGCTCATTGGAAAAATAGGGTTTCACATGTTTTGTTTGGTTAGTTTTGGGGCCGTCACAGTGGTGCTTAGGATTTACTTCAGGCTCTGTGGTCAGGACTGATTCCTGACCATGCTCAGACAACCACATGTGGTTCTGGAGATCTAACACAGGTGAGCTGTTTGCAAGACAAACTACTTTAAATTTTTACCATTGAGGTTGATATTTGTTATAGATTTATCTTTATGGCTTTTGCTCTGTTAAGGAGAGTTCATTCTATTTTCATTTTTTTGAAATTTTGAATCACAAATGAGTGTTGAATCTTGTCAAAAGCTTTCTGTGCTCCCATTAACATGATCAAATGGGATTTTTATCCTGCCTTTTGTTGATGTGATAATTGCATTAATTTACTCACATATGTTGAACTATCTTTGCATACCTGAATAAATCCCATTTGGTCCTGACATATGACCTTTAATTGGCTACTGAATTTGGTTTGGTGTAAGATTTTATTGGGGACTTTTGCATCAATGTTCATTGGGTATAGTAATATGTAATTTTTGTGTGATATTCTTGTCTGTATTTAATTGTAGGGAAAAGCTGTCTCTTTAAAGAGTGTTTGGCCAAAGGTTCCTGACAGAGATCTCAAACTCAATTTACCTGGGGGCCGCAGGAGGCAAAGTTGGGGTGATCCTTGAGTGCAAAGTCAGTAGTAAGCCTTGAACATTGGGGGGTGTGACCCAAACAACTAAAAGAAAACAAAACAAAAACAGATTCCTATGGGGCAGGGCCACAAAATGTTGTACGGAGGGCCACAAACGGCCCACGGGCCATGAGTTTGAGACCCCTGATAGGAGGTAAGATCTTACAATAGTACAGAAGCTTTCCTTCCTTCCTTCCTTCCTTCCTTCCTTCCTTCCTTCCTTCCTTCCTTCCTTCCTTCCTTCCTTCCTTCCTTTCTTTCTTTCTTTCTTTCTTTCTTTCTCTCTCTTCTTTCTCTCTCTCTTCTTTCTTTCTTTCTTTCTTTCTTTCTTTCTTTCTTTCTTTCTTTCTTTCTTTCTTTCTTTCTTTCTTACTTTCTTTCTCTCTCTCTTTCTTTCTTTCTTTCTTTCTTTCTATCTTCCTTCCTTCCTTCTTTCCTTCCTTCCTTCCTTCCTTCCTTCCTTCCTTCCTTCCTTCCTTCCTTCCTTCCTTCCTTCCTTCCTTCCTTCCTTCCTTCCTTCCTTCCTTCCTTCCTTCCTTCCTTCTTTCTTTCTTTCTTTCTTTCTTTCTTTCTTTCTTTCTTTCTTTCTTTCTTTCTTTCTTTTCTTTCTTCCTTCCTTCCTTCCTTCCTTCCTTCCTTCCTTTCTTTCTTTCTTTCTTTCTTTGTTTTTTGGGCCACACTCAGTGGTGCTCAGGGGTTACTCCTGGCTGTCTTGCTCAGAAATAGCTCCTGGCAGGCACGGGGGACCATATGGAACACTGGGGGATTGAACCACGGTCCTTACCACCTCGCTGGCCCCTAGCTTTCCTTTCTTTTTAACTAACCCCATTTCAATCACTGGCACCATAACTGAGCCAGGAAGAGCCCCTGAATATTGTGTCGCCAGGTGTGACCCTAATTAGAAAGAAAGGAAAAAGGAGTCTTCAAAAGGATTCTAATTTTCTGACAGAATGTGAAAAATAGGGCCAGAGTGGTAGCACATAGGTAGGGCATTTGTCTTGCCTGCATCTGACCCAAGATGAGCCCAAGTTCTATCCCCAGTATCTCATATGGTCCCCCAAGCCACGAGCAATTTCTGAGCACAGAGCCAGGAAAGCACTGACTGCTGCCAGGTATACAAACCCCCCCCCCAAAAAAAAACCCAAAATGTAGAAAATATAAGTAATTTTTTTATTTATTTTTTATTTAAACACCTTGATTACATACATGATTGTGTTTGGGTTTCAGTCATGTAAAGAACGCCACCCATCACCAGTGCAACATTCCCACCACCAATGTCCCAAGTCTCCCTCCTCCCCACCTAACCCCTGCCTGTACTCTAAACAGGCTCTCCATTTCCCTCATACATTCTCATTATTAGGAAAGTTCAGAATGTAGTTATTTCTCTAGTTAAACTCATCACTCTTTGTGGTGAGCTTCCTGTGGTGAGCTGGAACTTCCAGCTCTTTTCTCTTTTGTGTCTAAAAATTATTATTGCAAGAATGTCTTTCATTTTTCTTAAAACCCATAGATGAGTGAGACCATTCTGTGTTTTTCTCTCTCTCTCTGGCTTATTTCACTCAGCATAATAGATTCCGTGTACATCCATGTATAGGAAAATTTCATGACTTCATCTCTCCTGAAAGCTGCATAATATTCTATTGTGTATATGTACCACAGTTTCTTTAGCCATTCATCTGTTGAAGGGCATCTTGGTTGTTTCCAGAGTCTTGCTATGGTAAATAGTGCTGCAATGAATATAGGTGTAAGGAAGGGGTTTTTGTACTGTATTTTTGTGTTCTTAGGTTATATTCCTAGGAGTGGTATAGCTGGATCATATGGGAGCTCGATTTCAAGTTTTTGGAGGAATCTCCATATCGTTTTCCATAAAGGTTGAACTAGACAGCATTCCCACCAGCAGTGGATAAGAGTTCCTTTCTCTCCACATCCCCGCCAACACTGTTTATTCTCATTCTTTGTGATGTGTGCCATTCTCTGGGGTGTGAGGTGGTATCTCATCATTGTTTTGATTTGCATCTCCCTGATGATTAGTGATGTGGAGCACTTTTTCATGTGTCTTTTGGCCATTTGTATTTCTTTTTTGTCAAAGTGTCTGTTCATTTCTTCTCCCCATTTTTTGATGGGATTAGATGTTTTTTTCTTGTAAAGTTCTGTCAGTGCCTTGTATATTTTGGAGATTAGCCCCTTATCTGATGGGTATTGGGTGAATAGTTTCTCCCACTCAGTGGGTGGCTCTTGTAACCTGGGCACTATTTCCTTTGAGGTGCAGAAGCTTCTCAGCTTAATATATTCCCATCTGTTAATCTCTGCTTTCACTTGCTTGGAGAGTGCAGTTTCCTCCTTGAAGATGCCTGTAATGTCCTGGAGTGTCTTGCCTATGTGCTGTTCTATATATCTTATGGTTTTGGGGCTGATATCGAGGTCTTTAATCCATTTGGATTTACCTTCGTACATGATGATAGCTGGGGGTCTAAGTTCAATTTTTTGCAAGTGGCTATCCAATTGTGCCAACACCACTTGTTGAAGAGGCTTTCCCTGCTCCATTTAGGGTTTCCTGCTCCTTTATCAAAAATTAGTTGATTGTATGTCTGGGGAACATTTTCTGAGTATTCAAGCCTATTCCACTGATCTGAGGGCCTGTCCTTATTCCAATACCATGCTGTTTTGATAACTATTGCTTTGTAGTACAGTTTAAAGTTGGGGAAAGTAATTCCTCCCATATTCTTTTTCCCAATGATTGCTTTGGCTATTCGAGGGTGTTTATTGTTCCAAATGAATTTCAAAAGTGTCTGATCCACTTCTTTGAAGAATGTCATGGGTATCTTTAGAGGGATAGCATTAAATCTGTATAATGCCTTGGGGAGTATTGCCATTTTGATGATGTTAATCCTGCCAATCCACGAGCAGGGTATGCATTTCCATTTCCGCGTGTCCTCTCTTATTTCTTGGAGCAGAGTTTTATAGTTTTCTCTGTATAGGTCCTTCACATTTTTAGTCAAGTTGATTCCAAGATATTTGAGTTTGTGTGGCACTATTGTGAATGGGGTTGTTTTCTTAATGTCCATTTCTTCCTTATTACTGTTGGTGTATAGAAAGGCCATTGATTTTTGTGTGTTAATTTTGTAGCCTGCCACCTTGCTATATGAGTCTATTGTTTCTAGAAGCTTTTTGGTAGAGTCTTTAGGGTTTTCTAAGTAGAGTATCATGTCATCTGCAAACAGTGAGAGCTTGACTTCATCCTTTCCTATCTGGATTCCCTTGATATCTTTTTCTTGCCTAATCGCTATAGCAAGTACTTCCAGTGCTATGTTGAATAGGAGTGGTGAGAGAGGACAGCCTTGTCTTGTACCAGAATTTAGAGGGAAGGCTTTTAGTTTTTCACCATTGAGGATAATATTTGCTGTTGGCTTGTGGTAGATGGCTTCAACTAGATTGAGAAAGGTTCCTTCCATTCCCATCTTGCTGAGAGTTTTGATCAAGAATGGGTGTTGGACCTTATCAAATGCTTTCTCTGCATCTATTGATATGATCATGTGGTTTTTATTTTTCTTGTTATTGATGTTGTGTATGATGTTGATAGATTTACGGATGTTAAACCAGCCTTGCATTCCTGGGATGAAACCTACTTGATCATAGTGGATGATCTTCTTTCTTTTTTTTTTTTTTTTGGTTTTTGGGCCACACCCGTTTGACGCTCAGGGGTTACTCCTGGCTATGTGCTCAGAAATTGCCCCTGGCTTGGGGGGACCATATGGGACGCCTGGGGATCGAACCGTGGTCCGTTCCTTGGCTAGCGCTTGTAAGGCAGACACCTTACCTCTAGCGCCACCTTCCCGGCCCCGTGGATGATCTTCTTAATGAGGCATTGAATCCTATTTGCCAGGATTTTGTTGAGGATCTTTGCATCTGCATTCATCAGCGATATTGGTCTGTAATTTTCTTTTTTTGTAGCATCTCTGTCTGGTTTAGATATCAAGGTGACGTTGGCTTCATAAAAGCTATTTGGAAGTGTTTCCGTTTGTTCAATTTCATGAAAGAGTCTTGCCAGGATTGGTAGTAGTTCCTCTTGGAAAGTTTGAAAGAATTCATTAGTGAATCCATCTGGGCCTGGGCTTTTGTTTTTCGGCAGACCTTTGATTACCATTCTAATTTCATCCATGGTGATGTGGGTGTTTAGATATGCTACATCCTCTTCCTTCAACCGTGGAAGATTATAAGAGTCCAAGAATTTATCCATTTCTTCCAGGTTCTCATTTTTAGTGGCGTAGAGTTTCTCAAAGTAGTTTCTGATTACCCTTTGAATCTCTCTCATATCAGTAGTGATCTCTCCTTTTTCATGCCTAATACGAGTTATCAAGTTTCTCTCTCTCTCTTTCTTTGTTAGGTTTGCCAGTGGTCTATCAATCTTGTTTATTTTTTCAAAGAACCAACTTCTGCTTTCGTTGATCTTTCGGATTGTTTTTTGGGTTTCCACTTCATTGATTTCTGCTCTCAGCTTTGTTATTTCCTTCTGTCTTCCTATTCTTGGGTCCTTTTGTTGAGCATTTTCTAGTTCTATTAGCTGTGTCATTAGGCTACTCAGGTAAGCTCCTTCTTCCTTCCTGATGTGTGCTTGCAAAGCTATAAATTTTCCTCTCAGTACTGCTTTTGCTGTGTCCCATAAGTTCTGATAGTTTGTGTCTTGATTGTCATTTGTTTCCAGGAACCTTTTGATTTCCTGCTTGATTTCATCTCGGACCCACTGGTTATTGAGTATGAGGCTGTTTAACTTCCAGGTGTTAAGGTTTTTCTTCTGAGTCCCTTTGGAGTTCACAAATAATTTCAGAGCCTTGTGGTCAGCAAAGGCAGTCTGCAAAATTTCTATCTTCTTGATCTTATGGAGGTATGTTTTATGTGCCAGCATGTAGTCTATCCTGGAGAATGTCCCATGTACATTGGAGAAGAATGTGTATCCAGGTTTCTGGGGGTGGAGTGTCCTATATATATCCACTAAGCCTCTTTCTTCCATTTCTCTCCTCAGGTCTAGTATATTCTTGTTGGGTTTCAGTCTGGTTGACCTATCCAGTGTTGACAAAGCCGTGTTAAGGTCCCCCACAATTATTGTGTTGTTATTGATATTATTTTTCAGATTTGTCAACAGTTGTATTAAATATTTTGCTGGCCCCTCATTCGGTGCATATATGTTTAGGAGAGTTATTTCTTCCTGCTCTACATACCCCTTGATTAATATAAAATGTCCATCTTTGTCCCTTACAACCTTCCTGAGTATAAAGTTTGCATTATCTGATATTAGTATGGCCACTCCAGCTTTTTTATGGGTGTTGTTTGCTTGGATAATTTTTCTCTAGCCTTTTATTTTGAGTCTATGTTTGTTCTGACTATTCAGGTGCGTTTTTTGTAGGCAGAAGAAGGTTGGATTGAGTTTTTTGATCCATTTAGCCACTCTGTGTCTCTTAACTGGTGCATTTAGTCCATTGACGTTGAGAGAAAGAATTGTCCTGGGATTTAACGCCATCTTTATTTCAAAATTTGGTGTGTCTTTTGGGTAGTCTTGTCTTAGATTAGGTCTTTCAGTTTTTCTCTTAAGACTGGTTTTGTGTCTGTGAAGTTTCTGAGCTGTTTTTTGTCTGTGAAACCATGTATTCTTCCGTCAAACCAGAAAGTGAGTTTTGCTGGGTATAATATTCTGGGTGAAGCATTCATTTCATTCAGTCTTGTCACAATATCCCACCACTGCTTTCTGGCATTGAGTGTTTCTGGTGACAGGTCTGCGGTAAATCTCAGGGAAGCTTGCTTGAACGTAATTTCCCCTTTTGATCTTGCTGTTTTCAGAATTCTGTCTCTATCTGTGGGATTTGTCATTGTGACTAGGATGTGTCTTGGGGTGTTTTTTCTGGGGTCTCTTTTGGTTGGTACTCTTCGAGCATGTAGGATTTGATCACCTATATTCTTTAGCTCTGGAAGTTTCTCTTTAATGATGTTCTTGACCATTGATTCTTCCTGGGAATTTTCTTCCTGGGTCTCTGGGACTCCAATGATTCTTAGGTTGTTTCTGTTGATCTTATCATAGACTTCTATTTTCATCTGTTTCCATTCTTTGACTAATTTTTCCATTGTCTGCTCATTTGCTTTAAGTTTTTTGTCCAATCTCTCCTGCTGTATGGAATTGTTATGTATCTCATCTTCCACAGCACCAAGTCTATTCTGAGCTTCTGATACCCTGTCCCAGAGCTTATCCATTTTGTCATTCACTTCGTTTACTGACTTTTTCAGGCTTGTTAATTGATATGTTATTTCAGTTTGGAGTTTTGTGATTTCTGTCTTCATATTTTCTTGGTTCTTATTAGTGTTCTGTTCAACTCGATTCATGGTTTCTTTGAGTTCTTTGAACATATTCCATATTGCTAGTCTAAAGTCCTTGTCTGAGAGGTTGATTATTTGGTTGGCCATTATCTGGTCATCAGAATTGTCCTCTTCATTCTCTATTTCTGATGCTGGCCTGCGTTGTTTCCCCATTGTCACACTTGTATTTTGGGTTTTTCTACGTGTTGTGGTGGTATTCATTGGCTAGATGATGTAGGCAGCACACTTCTCTGGCTCCGCCCTTTCTGGATGGGCTGACTTGTCTCTAAGGGAGGGGAGTCCTCTGTGGGTGAAGCCTCACACTGGATCAAATCTTAGGCCCAAGCATTCAACGGAGAAGACAGTTCGAAGAGGAATGCTTGCTTCTGTGTTATAGCTCAGTTCTTAGTGTGATTTTTTCTTCTTGTTACGATGGTGTTCTTTTCTTACAGAGAGCGCACGGCCGCGTAGCGAAGCGGAGCCTCTTTTTTGGAGCCTCTTTTGCCCCACTCCCAAGAGTTTCACGCAAGAGGACAGTAGAGAAACATTTACAAGGAGCACTCACAGTTAGGCTCCACTGGGCGGGCGCAGATTCATGGCTTTTCCCTTTGATGTCCCTTTTCCCTGTTTGATGTCCCTTTTCCCTGTTTGATGTCCCAAACAGGGCAGCTGGCTTCTGCGAAAGCCCGCTGGTTTTCACGTTCTGGTGACCCGCCCTGGAAATGGCGTCTGGGAGAGCAGATTTCTGGAGCCTCTTTTGCCCCACTCCCAAGAGTTTCACGCAAGAGGACAGTAGAGAAACATTTACAGGGAGCACTCACAGTTAGGCTCCACTGGGCGGGTGCAGATTCGTGGCTTTTCCCTGCCTGATGTCCCAAACAGGGCAGCTGGCTTCTGCGAAAGCCCGCCGGTTTTCACGTTCTGGAGACCCGCCCTGGAAATGGCGTCTGGGAGAGCAGATTTCTGGAGCCTCTTTTGCCCCACTCCCAAGAGTTTCACGCAAGAGGACAGTAGAGAAACATTTACAGGGAGCACTCACAGTTAGGCTCCACTGGGTGGGCGCAGATTTGTGGCTTTTCCCTGCCTGATGTCCCAAACAGGGCAGCTGACTTCTGCGAAAGCCCGCCTGTTTTCACGTTCTGGAGACCCGCCCTGGAAATGGCGTCTGGGAGAGCAGATTTCTGGAGCCTCTTTTGCCCCACTCCCAAGAGTTTCACGCAAGAGGACAGTAGAGAAACATTTACAAGGAGCACTCACAGTTGGGCTCCACAGGGTGGGTGCAGATTCGTGGCTTTTCCCTGCCTGATGTCTCAAACAGGGCAGCTGGCT
This sequence comes from Suncus etruscus, assembly GCF_024139225.1. Lineage (NCBI taxonomy): Eukaryota > Metazoa > Chordata > Mammalia > Eulipotyphla > Soricidae > Suncus > Suncus etruscus. Next base: position 88,353,029 of record NC_064860.1, on the reverse strand, counting down.
TCTGCGAAAGCCCGCCGGTTTTCACGTTCTGGAGACCCCACGTATAAGTAATTTTACATCCATGTAGGTTTACTAGAATTCATCAATAAAACCATCTGGGCTTTTGCTTTAAAGGAAACACTTATTTTATTATATTTTTTGGGGGGGGGACACCTAGTGGTGCTCAGGATTTAATTACTCCTGGTTTTGTGTTCGGGGATCATTTCTGGGGAAACTTGGGGACCATATATGTTGATGAGGATTGAACCTACGTTGACCACATGTACGGAATGTGTCCTACCCCTTAAATATTGTTTTGGCTGTAGGGAAAATTTTAATTAGTGTTAAAATTATTTTTATAACAGGCATGGTAATATTTTTCTTTCCTTCTGATAAAAATCTCGAGAGGCTGTATGATTTTAAGAATTTTCAACACCCAGTTTGAATAGATTACACATTAATTTCCATGTGTCTTTAGGACCTTAGGGTTAGGGACTGACTCTGTTTTTAAGTACACAGAACTAAGCCAAATAATTTTTTTCAGATATTACTATGATTATCCAACTGGCTGCATATTGGAATCATTTGATTGATTATTTTTTCCAACTGTTTTTTTCAAAATAGAGGTGCCCCATCCTGGAGATTCTGATTCAAGTTGGTCTGAGGCTAAAGCACCAACGTTAGTACTTTTTGAATGCTAGGAATTCAAATGTCAGTCACTGTATGCTTAAGATGCTCTAAATAAATGGGGTGAGTAAGACCTTAATTTCATGGAGCAATATCCAAATCCAGTAGTTTGGAAGAGAGAGCAGACACAGGACTCTCCTCAGTCCACTCTCATCTATCCCAACCCTGTGTTAGCTTCGTTCTGGAGATGGCTGTGCTGCCTAAGAGGACCAAAGGGAAGCTTGCCAGTGTGAGACATTGTATTCAGCCAGTGTCCGGAGTGTCTGATGTACCCAAGGCCCTGGCAAGGGCCCAATAAGCAGGTGTAATCAAAATTTCCCAGAAGGTATTCAGAGCAGATCCCTCAGCAAGCACAGCTTCTAAATTTGTCCTCAAGAATGATTAATCTGTTTAAGCAAATTCCTGGAGCATAATTAAGATGCTCTAATCAAGAAAGGAGATTGTTATGCAGCAGCCTCAGGCAATGATTTGGTGGAAGAAGCACATGATCAAAAGACCTCAGTAACCTAAGGGGAGCAGTGAAGGTGACAGAGTGGCCTCAGCTGGGCTGATAGGGGAAGGAGGAAGCTGGGAGTTAACAACGACAACAGAGAAAGCTGTGGTTGACTGCTGTTGGGGTGAGGGGTAGTGAGTTGGCTAGCCAAGACTTGAGAGTTCAGATTATTAATGGCATTAGGAACAACGGCCATGTTTGTAGAATAGATGCCCCTCCTTTAAAAACAACTATGAAGGGACTGGAGCAATAGCACAGCATACAGAGCATTTTCCTTGCATGTGGCTGACCTCGGTTCCATCCCTAGCATCCCATATGGTCCCCTGAGCCTGCCAGGAGTAATTTTGAGCTCAGAGCCAGATGTAACCCCTGAATTCTGCTGAGAGTGGCTCCAAAAACAAACAAAAAGACAGCTGTGGGAGGTGACATTGCTCTTTCTGCTTTCACACTATATCCAAGTCTACGTAACAGTAGCATTGGCATTGTCCCTGTGTTTCCTGAGTGCTGCCATGCATGATACTTCAAAGGATTCACTGATGGCCTCTTGTCTCAGGTCTGAAATAATAATGGCAGACACTCCCCCTCCTGTGCAATGAGAGCAAAAGAATAGAATACTGGGGAGGTAGCAAGAGGGCAGGAAGGGAAGAGAGGAGAAGATGGGAGTAACCTGGGAAGTGCACAGTTAATATTTCTAAATCCGTCTCTGTCTCTGGTTTGATGTTCCCACCCACCACACTAGACCCTTCCCCCTTCTTTTCCATTGGGTCTCGGCCAGACACAGATCATGTTCTGCTTGTCCCCCTCCTTGAAATCAGCTGCCCCAGGTCAGGTCTGTGTCACTGATGAGAAGCTACACCTCTCAGTGATCCACTAATTTTCTCCTTCATCTGCATGAGGTCCATTACATGAAGCACTCTTGATAATAAGCTCTCAAAACAACCTGGTTAGAGAGCTGTGTGGTCAGAATAGAAAAAAAAGAAAAAGAGATGGGATAGGGTGTCTTCTACTCTGATTTTTGATTTTGTAGCCTTTCACTCCCAGACCCCACTTGGTATGCAGACTTTTTGGTAGGAAGCAGGAGTGGAATTGGGAGGCCTTAGATGCAGAGGGCGATGCCAGTCTTTGTGCTATTTGTGCTATCTCTTTCGATGGTTCATGACTTGCCTTCCAGCTCAGCTCAGGATGTACCTTCCCTCCCAGTAAACACACTTGGACTATAAAATGGGACCAGGTAAAACAAACGTAATTGGAGATGATTGTGTCAGGTCATTGTCAATGGGCCAGAGATATATTTTCGAGTGTTCAGTGTAGATTCTTGACTGAAAGAGAAGGAAATTTTTTAGTCTAGAGAACCCCATATTTTCCCAGAGCTGGAGCCTCTGGCTGGTCAAATGTGTGTGCCCTCTATTTGTGAAATCAGCAGCAGCAAAGATTGCATCTAGAATATTGCTAGGACCCATTACTTTCCTTGCCTTTCCCACCACAGGAGTTAATCTTCTCAGTTCTTCAAATCAAGGCTCCTTGGAGGTTCACACACAGTCCTAATTCCTATTCAAATGTTTTCTAAGGTGTGTTGACTAATATTGAAGACAGATTCCAACTCCCTAAAGAGTGTAGCCATGGAACAATGTCAACAGCATTAATGCTCTGTAAACACAAGATATGTTTAACACAAATATTTAAATACAAGTGCTCTGTTTTGGTGCTGAGTGCAGAGAAAAATACTCTGCTGCTTTGAGCTGCTGAGTGCTATCAAAATTATTAAGTAACCACACTCATTTTCCCCTGAAAAAGCCCATTAGGGCTCCATGCATTGGCCCTCCTTTTTTTTCTAAATTAACCGTGTGTTGACAGGTTACCTCCTGACGTGTATCTCTCTCTACTCCTGACAGGACTGAAGGTGCCATTTTCATTAGACTGACAGGAAGGCAAATGAAGAGCACATGTGCAGTCTGACTAGAAGGTCACAGCTCCAGTCAATCCTCAGAGAGCTGAGCTCTCCTCAAGGTCAGTGCCTCAGGCTGAGGAAATATGGAATAGCCTTTGGATTCTAGGATGGAAGTGATTGAAAAGCTCCAGATCATAAGGTCTTTACTCTTTAGGACAGAAACACCAAAAGGAGAGGCCTAAAGCATATTTATTTTTTTCTTTTTTATACAAGAGGCAATTTTCACCTCATCCTGTATTTCCAAATTATACACTAAGCTGTAGCACAAGTAACATTAGAGTTGTGTTATCAATAAAGACATATTCTATGGCACGTTGAAGATTTAGCACCTTTTTCCACCTCATTCTCTGTTTTCATGGGCTCAAGGAACCAAGTGACTTGCTCTGGGCTTGCAATTGTATTTGGTCAATGGAATACAGGCAGAAAATGAGGCAGGAGAAAGAAGTTGGTACACATGGGCTTCCTGAGGATCTGCACCTTGCCTTCTGCAAAGAACTTTGTGGCTCCAGACTATTTGCCTTTCCAGGCTTCTTTGCTTCTTAAACTCTGTACCCAGAGCTTTACAGCTCTCAGAACTCTGAACTACTTTGTTTTCCCTCATTTTGGCAAAAAGAAGTGTTCAGAAACTGAATCTGCTCAATGTAATTGCTCCATCTATTTCCTGCTGGGACTTAAACTAATGCAATCTCCCATGTAAAATATTTAAAACACATTTGTATGGTGCTCCAGTTTTGTTGGTGTCTGCAGAATATCTGATTGGTGAAGGGTGAAGGGTAAATTGGGTAAGACACTTTCTTTGAGTATGGCCAAGTTGGATTTACTTTTATACATGATTCCTCATGTACTCCCAGGAATGACCCCTGGAGCACAGATCCAGAAAAAATTCCTGAGCGTAGTTGGGTGTGACCCAATCCCTAATCTCCTTCCAAAAGAATATTCTAATATTTTTACCCTAGTGCCTTAATTTGAGGGCTGGTTTGTAATGTAAACAGATGTCTAATCTCCCACACAGAGGCATGGGCTCCTCAGGTAATAATCATAGCAGGCCAGAGCCACTAAAATGTTATGACCATTGGGCAATTAGGATAGAAGAACTTTTTAAAAGCAAAACAATCTGTGTTTTTCTTATAAACGTGCAGAGTGATTATGACTTAACTTAGTGTTACTGGAGATAAGAATTTTCATTATAAAAAAATCTAATAAAATAAAAATGATTATAATTCCAGCATTGCCAGCATGAACATTGTAAAGAAACTATAGGATTAAATTATCAAAATTTGTCATATTGGGCTCACTTGGAAATCCATCTATGCCTTTCTATTTTTATGCCATTGCCTTGCTGTTTCTAGCAAAAAGCAGAGACTAGGGACTGGAATATAATTGTAGGGGTAGAGCATATATCTGTCATGTGCAGGCCTGCCATCTGATCCCTGATTGCGTGGGGCCTGAACATTGTTGAGTTTAGCCCTGGTGAACTCAGAGCACCTGATTAAAAGTCTGAGCCCTGAGCTGTCAGATCTGCAGAGCCGAGCCGAGCCAAGCAAGTATCAATAGGAGTGGCCCTCTTATACCACTAACTGTTATGACTATTATTAAAAAAATAAAAAAGAATAAACAGAGGCTAGATACCTCCACAGCAAAATATGTACAAATTAATCACATGCTACTAAAGAAAAAAAAGGAAGAGACCCAAAATGGAGTCATTCAGGCTAAAGTTTGAACCCAAATGTACTATGGTTTCAATGCCTCCTTTCTCCATCCTTGAAGGAATGTTGCCCTGATCAGTATAACAAGATCACCACCATCCCCATCAAAAGGAAATGAGGTTTTGCCGAAAATCATTTCTTTTTCTTTCTTTTTGTTTTGTTCTTTGGGTTGCCACATCCAGCAATGCTTAAGGTTTACTACTGGTCTGTGTTGACTGATCAGTTCTGATGGTGCCCAGGGGATTGTATGTGGTATTAGGGATTGAAAGTGCCTTACTATACTATCTCTTAGGCCTGAGGCCCAAGGTTTTTTAAATATAAAAATAAATGATATTTTTCTTAGGGGTGGGGGTATCACACCCAATGGTGCTCAGGGTTTATCATGTCTCTGTGCTCAGGGATCACTCCTGACAAGGCTGGGAAACCATATGTGGTTTTAGACTTTGAATTTGGGTAGACCACATGCCATACAAGTGCCTTACCCATTGTATTTCCCCTTTAACCTTGAAATAAACTTTTTTGTTTGTTTTGGGGCCATACCTGGGATTACTTTAGACTCTGAACTCAGTAGTCATTCCTGGCAGCGCTCAAGGGGCCATATGGTAAATTGGCATTTGAACCCAGGTCTGCCACACTATCTCTCCAGTCCTAACATTTGTTTATTAAAATAAAAAATATATAAAGTATAAAAAGATCCACGTGTTGGGTGAGACCACCCCAGGCACCATGTTTCTAACCCCTCAGGTGTATGTATCTGATGAACAGGATAATGGCGGAGAAATAATTCACAAGCAGTCAGTTAAAGTTTCATTGGAGTCAGCTTGCTTTATATCCCAGGCTTTCTCTGCCATATGCTTTTCCTCACATCTGCTTCTCTGCTAAGTTTTCTGCTGCCCGTCTCTCTCTCTCTCTCCTTTTTCTCCATGCATCTCCTCCTTCCCTGCAAGCCAGCACCTTTTATTCTAAAACAGCCCGCCCCATCCCAAATGTGGGAGGGTGTGTTCATCCAGGGGGGATTAACATCTCAAAAGAAGGTTAGGGAAACAGGAAGTTGAGGGCAAGGTTACAAACATTATCTATTTTTCTTTTGCTAAACCTTGTCCCATCCTTCTAGCTATGCAAATTCTCCATTTTGTGTCCTTGGTGGAGAGCCTTTCCACTTGCTAGATGGGATGCTGCCCAATTCGTGAATCATTTAACAAAGCCAATTAGATCTTTAAAATTAACTCGATTGCATTTTTGTTACTTAACAACACCTTCTGATTCCCTGGGCTTGAAGACAGCTCAGATAACTTGTCCTAATTACAGGCTTAATTAGTCCCTTCCTCAGGGAGGCCTTCTTGGCTCCTTGCACTGTACTTCTCAGGCATAAAAAAAAAAAAAAAAAAGATTATTATTTTATATTGTAATTCTCAGAGTTCTTGTCTTCTTAACCTCCCAACAGATTGTGATTTTTGTTGAGGTAAAAATGAGGTCTTTCCTCTTGTTATCGCCCACGAGTATCTAAAGTTTCTATTTTCAGCAGATTCAGTAAATAGTGGCTGAGTGGACAGATTACATAAATTCATGAGATAGCAAAGGTCTCTTTCAAGGCATATTTAGATATAGTAATGTTACTGAGGTAACATTAGTTGACAAAAACTGAAGCGTTTCTGTTTTAAAGAACACAATATGATCACAACACATCTACCACCAAAGTACCACCACTATGTCTCCACTACCACAGTGCCCAGTCACCTCCAGTGTTTGCTAATCTCATTTTTTGAAGGTTTTGTATCCATTGGCCACCGAACATTGCATTCCCTGTTTTATTTTATATCCCAGTATAAAAGAGAGCATTTGGGCCTGGAGTGATAGCACAGTAGTAGGGCGTTTGCCTTGCAAGCAGTCTACCCAGGATGAACCTGGGCGTGATCCCTGTCATCCCATATGAGCCTGAGCTTGAAGGAGTGATTTCTGAGTGCAGAGCCAGGAGTAACCTCTGAGCACTGCCGGGTACGACCCTTAAAACAAAAATCTAAAAAAAAAGAGAGCATTCGTATTTGTATTTCTCCTTTATCTTCTATGCTTAACAATGACACTCTCTATATCTGTTCGTGTTGCAGCAAAATGCAAGATTTCATCTTTTCTTATAGTTGGGTAGTATTTCATTGTGTATATATGCTACAATATTTTATCCATCATCTGCCATTGGACAATTGTGGTGTTTCAGATTTGGTTATTGTATATATATCTATATCTATATCTATATATATCTATATCTATAAATATAGCTCTGCAGTGAAAAAGATTAAGTGTGTATAAATTTTTTGGGAGTTCATGCATTTGCTGTATATTCTGGTAGTGAGATTTTTAATTTTTTGAGAAATCTCCATATGATTTTCTTCCATTAGGGCTGAAGAATTTATTTTTCTACTGTAAACAGAATTTTTTTTTCCACATTCTTTCTAGCACATATTTCTGACTTTCTGAGATACACTATTTTCACAGGTGTGAAATGAAATCTCATCATGGTTTTTATTTGCATTTATCTGATAATCAATGATAATGATGAGTCTTTCTTCGTATATTTGCTGGACATATTATGTCTTCTTTGAAGAAGAGTCTGGCCAATCTTTCTCCCACTCCCCACTTTTTATGGAGTTATTTGTTGTTAAGTTTTTTGAGTTTCTTATATATCTTAGCAATGAATTCTTTGTCTTCTTTTTTGTAGAATACCTTTTTGATTTAGCAATCATTTCTTTCACAATACAGAGGTTTTTCAGCATGACATAGTCCTGTGTAATACTCATTTGTTTCCATTGGCAATAGAGTCAAACATAACTGAAGATAACTGTGATTCCAATATCATATAGTCTATTTGACTCTGTATTCTTATATATATATAATATATATAATGGATTTTTTAATCTAAGTTTTTATAACAATTATGTTGAGTTTATTTTTGAGCCTGGTATAAGATAGTGATCCAATTTTGTTCTTTTGCATATGGCTAGCCAACTTACTCACCACTATAGCTGAAGAAACTTCCTTTTCTATTTTTATGCAATTGGCTCTTTCATCATAAATTAACTGTGCAAATATATGAAGATTTATTTCTGAAGTCTCAACTGTATTCCACAGGCCCAAGTGTCTGCTTCTCTTCCAGTACTACCCTGTCTTGATTACCATACATTTTTACTAAAAAGATGATGAATGTTAAATTTTCTATTATTTTTTTCTCTTTGCATTGTGTGTGTGTGTGTGTGTATGTGTGTGTGCGTGTGTGTACACACACAGGCACACAATCACATAAGCATGTTTGGGGGAGTGGTTTGTAGTTTCATATAAATTTTGGTTCTGTGTTCTTGAAGAATGCCATTAGAGCACAGTCCATAATGAAGTCATCCACATTCCAACTTGTGAGGTGCATATTTTCACGCCCTCCCTCCCTCACCTTCTCTCTCTCTCTCTTCTACCCTTCCCCCTTCTTACTTACTGCCCTATCCCTTGAAGAAATCTCTGATTCTAATATCATATAGTGTATTTATATATATTCTTAGATATATTTTATGGATTTTGATCTAAGTTTTTTTAAAAAAAATCTATGTTAGTTTTCAAATTTTCGTTTTCAATTTTCCAAAAAAACATACTTCATTATTATCCTCTTGAAATTGTTTTATAAAGTGAAAAGTCATTGGTAGATGTTGAGACTGACTTCTACAGAGAAAAAACATTCACTGAAATTTTGATAAACATTGCATTGACTCTGTATAATTCTCTGAGTAAGATGGTTTTTTTGTTTGTTTGTTTTTGTGTTTGGGCCACACTGGTGACCCTCAGCGGTTACTCCTGGCTATGTGCTCAGAAATTGCTCCTGGCTTGGGGGACCATGGGACACTGGGGGATCAAACCATGGTTTGTCCTAGGTCAGCCCCGTGCAAGGTGAATGCCCTACCACTGTGTAAGATGTCTATTTTAGCGAAGTAAGTTTTCCTTCCAATCTATAACTATTTCCTTCAATTTCCTTGTCTCTTTAATTTCTTTATTTTAGTGTTTTTTATTTACTTATTTATTTTTTTTGGTAACACCCGGCAGTTACTCCTGGCTCTGTGCTCAGAAATCATTCCTGGTAGGCTCGGGGAACCATATGGGATCCTGGGAATCAAACCCAGATCTGTCCTGGGTCGGCTGCATGCAAGGCAAATGCCCTACCATGGTGTTATTTTTCCAGGCTCCTCTTTAACTTCATTAAAAAAATTTTAAAATGTAACAATTTCAAAATATGTTCCTTTTTTGGGGGGTTCACAGTGCTTGGGGTTATTCTTGGCACTGTGCTCAAAAGCAATATTAACAGTACTCAGGAGATCATATGCAATTCAAGGTCTGAACTAGGATGGATTGACATGCAAGGCAAATGTCTTCCTATTTTATTTGCCAGCCTTTCCATCTTTATATGTTACACCTAATTTGCTGTTTCCTGAGTACTTATTTTTTTTGATGAAATTATCGATCTTTTCTTCGATTTCTTCTCTGTATTTGACAATACGGAAATGTAGCAAATTTTTGTATATTGATTTTTCCTTATATGTGAAACTTACTCCTGTCGCTTTTAAGACTCCATGTCTATCTTTGTTGCTTGCCATTTTATTATTATTATCTTATTTTTATATGTGTTTCCAAAGAAGGAATTTTCTTGGCAAGTCTTGGTCAACCAGGCTTGTGGCTTAAGGAGATAACCTTAAAACCTGGGGCTGTTCAGATCTTGTTGTGGGGTGGAATTACACTAGCTATCCCAGTGTATTCAGGGTCTATGGGGGCTGCATCAGGAAATGTGGTGATAGGGATTGAGCCAGAGTCACCTACATGTAAGAAATGCCCTTTAAGTTCTATGGTTCTTGGTTCTTTCTGGTTCTTGCCTCTTGAATCCAATGTTTTTTGATCTGTGTATTTAAGTTATTTTGTTTTGTCATTTGGGTTGTTTGTCTGGATGTGGGTATATGATTTTTTTTCCTTCAGATTGAGCAAGTTATTGGTCAACATTATTTTTCAGCCAAAATTTTCCCCCTATATTTCTACCTTTCCTCTCCTTCTTAAAAAGGCTATGATGCAAATTTAGTTTCTCTTACTGCTGTACCATGAATCTCTTATGAGAAAATTAACACTTTTTCCTATCAAATTTCTTTGAGATTTGAGAGGTGAAGAGATGGAGTGAAAATTTTTTAGTGTTTGTTTAATAAATAAAATATTGTCTATATTTTCATCCTACAGAAAAATTGAGTAGAAATATAGAAATTAAGCACTTTATGATGATTTACTTTTCCAAATCTCATCTAACATTACCATAGATACTTTGTAACAATTAATGAACCAATATTAATATCTTATTATTTACTAGTCTACTTGGGTTCACTTTTTGTGGTGTCCATACTATGGATATTGAAAAATGCATACTGTCATGTATTTATCATTACAGTATTTTATTGAATATTTGCACTTTTATGAATATTTTCTTACCATTTCCCAATCACTTAACTATCCCTACAATTTTTCCTTTTCTAGCTGGTAATTTGGTTCAGAATGTGGCCATTTCAGATGGGCTTCTTTCACTTAGTGATGTCCATTGAAGTTTTCGTAGCTTAAAAACATGTGTTGCTACTGAATTGCATTCCATTGTACATATGAGTAGCTTGCTTATGCGTTAACCTACTTAAAAATTCTTGGTTGTGGGGCCGGAGAGATAGCACAGTGGTAGGGCATTTGCCTTGCACACAGCCAAACCAGGATGGACAGTGGTTCAAATCCTTGCATCTAACATGGTTCCCCTATGCCTGCCAGGATCGATTTCTGAGCACAGAGCCAGGAGTAACCCCTGACTGCCGCTGGGTGTGACCCCAAAACCAAAAATAAATAAATAAATCTTGATTTTGCTTATATTTTGATAATGAACTCTCAACATTCATGAGCATGTTTACACGTTTTCAATTCATTTTGGTTACTATCTAGGGGGGAAAATTGTCTTATGTTGTAAGTTAATATTTATTTAACTTTGAGAAACTGCCATACTGGTACAAAGTTATCTTCCCAAGGAAATAAATGAGAGTTCTAGATGTTCCATATTTTTGATAGCCCTTAGTACAGCAATGTGTTAGGTTTGGGCTATTCTAGTAGGAATATTGTGATATCTCATTATGATATGTGCCATCTCATTACAAGTCTTCAAAATGATGTGAAATATCTTTGCTTATGCCTATTTATCACCTGTATATCCTCTTTAACGGGATATCTGTTTATATCTTTTGTACATTTTTAATTGAATTACTTTATTATTCTTAAATATAAAGAAATGTTCTATAGATTGAATATGATTGTTATAAAGAATAGCAAATAATTTTCCCAGTGTATGATTTTTTTTTACTCTCTTACACTTTTATTAGTAATGTTAATTTTTTGAATGTAGTATTTGATTATATCCATGACCTAACTCCAGAAAGTAGATACTATAATGAGCACACAAGCAATTTGATTTTTGTTATGAAGGAGTTTAGGCTAGGATGGGGATTGGAGAGGAGAGATTTGCCACTATCAGAGGAAATTTTGGGGGCAACCTACTGAGTGTAGGCACTGCACTAGCTGAGTACTATGGGATTGTACAAAATCAACTCTCATTTTTCTGATTCCCGTGGATGAGTTTCTGTTGCAGTTCTCATTCCACATGTCACACAGGACAGTCCTCTCCACCATTATTCTGCTTTTATCTTAGGATGCCTAGGTCTTGCTAGGGAGCTTGTACTTGGACAAACATGTTTCTCCCCACCAAAAATCAAAGTTTTCTTTTTGATTTTGTTTTTCATTGTTCAAGTCCTGGAAATTCCCTCTCCTCTTCTGATCAAAGCCAAAACAAAACAGACTGAAAGAACAACAGGGGATACCAAAAGTGAAACCCTTTCTCCTTACAAATGAACGTATATTTTATCTCAATAGAGGACTCATTTGCTCTCAGTGGCTGGTTACCTTCTTACTTTATAGTTTCAGCTCCTTGAGAAGAAGAAACCACTATGAGAGACTCATTGCCCATGTAATAAACTCAATGTCTCTTCAATAACAAATGAGTCAGGATATTGTATTTATATCAACAGGAATAATTCCAATCAATGAATACGGATTCACATGCACATCTACAGTTAAGTGTGCAGGTCCATCCTCACACCCTGTTGAAGTCTCCAGAGCTTCACCCCTTCTGGAATCTACTGATTTCAAGTTCCTTTTCTAGCTTAGTTGATATCAGATTACATAATCAGATTACAGCACAAACAATGCAAAGCATCTAATGGAATAGTTAATGGTGTAGGTAATATCAGCAGAGATTTGGCAGCATCTTAACTATAATCTGAGAGGATTAATTGGGTTGACAGCTGCCTTTCACAAAGCAAAATTGCCGAGTTTCAGTTAGGTTGTTGTTATTGGCTTCCCTGACTGCAAAAATGTCACAGCCATTCCAATGGAGTTGTTTATACAAGTGGAAAATTCCTAGTCCTTGATAATATGTTTCAGTCACAAATCTTTTTAATGACACTGAAAGACCTTCCACTAAGAGTGAAAATTCCTCTAAACTGAGAGAGAGAGAGAAGTTATCAAGAATCGGTGCCCTTCTTCAGTAAGGCTATTTATGTTCATTGGCCTAATGGTTTTTGTCCAGTAATACATTTAAATTGCTTTTCATTTTATAGTTATGCTCCATGCTCACATTTCAGAAAGTCGCTTCTCTTCTTCTGTACAGCTGGCAATTTCCTCAAGTACGCAATGATAGCATTGTCCTTCCGAAGTCATTTGAAATAGACCCGGTCTCCGCCATCTCAGGAGAATATTTACTGGCTGATAATCATAGGCAAGTGGAAAGTATAAATGAACTCAGGCTGTCTGGAGTTCCTTTCTCTCTCTAGCTCCCTGGAGGCCTTGTTGCAAGGCGACGGTCCTATTGATTCTGGAAGAAGCCAGACATTCAGCCTCAGAGGGCATAGGAGAAATAGGGTCCCAACTCTGGTAGAAGAAACACGAGAGGCTGAAAGGAGAAACTCTTCAATGATTTATAAACAAAGTCACACTTATTCTGTACGGATGTCAAAGAAAAGGAGGCTCTGAAGAAATGGACATAATTAGTTTTATACAACACTATAGCAGAGATTGCTCTGTGAAACCAGAAGCTTTATGTGAATTGGAGGGGGGGGACGATTATGCTTTTTAAATTATTATTATGAAGGGTACTTTTGGTTGTAGAACACATTTGAGGGTGTAGGGTAGGATTTTGTTTACACATCTTGGGTAATAAGTGTGTATTGTAAGTGCTGTAAAATACTAGCCTGATTTAAAAATGACACACACATAAACACACAAGTGGTAAAGTGTGGGGGAGGAGAAATGCGCATTTCTTAGTTTTTCTCTTCTGTTGTGGATGCAAGATATTGTTTATATGAAAATGAATCGCTCTGCAGCCCGATTTTTCATAGTGAGAACTGTGTGTGGTAATTGTAAAGTTGGAAGGTAAATAAATGACTTCAGGAAAGCTATCAAGAGGTGAATATCCAAGGTAAAAAATGTTGAACCTTAATGCACAATTGACTAAAGAGAAGGAGAGACACCAGAGAGTATAAATTAAGTTGTTCATCTGCAGGAGTGTGAGTCGGAAAACTGTCTCTGCTCTAAGTGGAGCCAGAGCTGGCAGCATCTGGAGATGCTCAGTGACTGCAGTCCTGTCTTTCCTGTAGGTTTGCCACGTCGTCTGTTTTGTCTTGTTTTGGATGCAGGCTCCAGACTCCAAAAGGTCCTGAGCTCTCCCAGGAAATATTCTGGAGCTAAGTTCTGACTCCCTTTGTCTTGCTACCACCACCAATTATGGATGGATGCTGCTTGCTCTCTGCATAGGCTCAAATGCTAGGACAGATGCGATCTAAATAGATCTTTGGCTGACGAGCAGGTGGTGGCAATCCAAGGCTAGAATGTCACACAAAGGCAACTTAGGAAAGTGTGCACCCAGACCAGAAAACCATTTGTTTTTTAAGAGAAGGCATATGGAATATTGGATGTGTGGGTAGGAGTGAGAGAGGAACCCAAAATAATTCACATGGAGAAATGCCCAAACAGAAGGAAAAAAAATTCTTGGTCTGACTCCAGTCCCAACATGTCCTAGGGCCTAGGGAGAGAGATAGTCAATGTCTCCACATCCCCCTTTGAATTTGAGGTGGCTCGGTGGTTTGTGTGACGACTTGTTGACTCTTTGTTTCTGTCACCGCTCTAGGCATACCTCAGGTTCTCAAGAAGTAATGTATCCTCTGTGACCTGCTTTTTCATTTCAAGTTAGATCTTTTCAGTGGTGGGAGGGACCTAATCAACCTGTTGACAGTACACCACGGAGACTCAGAGGGACAGAGGCCTCGTGAACTACACATTAAACTCCCCAAATGTATAAAGCTTTTCTGAATTCATAAAAAAAGCTGCAGGTCAGCTTTGTAGACCTGTGAGGAGACTTTGCTTTTGAAAGGAGATTTGACATGAAAATCATTCTTTTATCTACATATACTTAAAAAGGCGGTTTTGATTTGGTCATTCAGAGAACATTTAAAAAAATAGAAGCCTAGGACAGAGATAGAGTATAAAAGTTACCTGATCTGGCTGGGTTCAAGCTCCATGATCCCATATGGTTCCTCGAACCCTACCAGGAGGATCCCTGAGTAGACAGCCAAGAATAAGCACTGAGAAGTTAGGTTTGGCCCCCAAATCAAACCAAAAAATACTGCATCTTCAGTATTCGCAAGGAGATAATCATCCAAAGATAAGAAAAATAGAGTGATGGGATTGATGTTAAAACACTGCATGCCTGAAACCCAATCATGAATAACCTTGTAACTTCCTGGTGACTACATATTTAAAAATCCTGTAGTTTAAGTTCTTCTGAAAGGCTGAGGATCAACATGAGACAATGTACTCAACTAAGGAGTAAACAGAAATGGTGGCCACACATATCCAAACTGAGGAAACTTCATGACACTTCAGTGCTCCAAGAATCTCATTTGAGTCCATCAATGAGTCAGTCGTGAAAAGTTTACCTTTTTTCTTGGGAAGAATAAAAAAAGAAAGGTGGAGAATAAGGACATCGGAAACTTGCCAAAGAGAAAGCAAAGATAGAAAAATGAGCAACTTAAAATAAAAAAAGAAAAAAATGAGCAATTTAATCAAGAGTTGGGATTAAAGTGAGCACATGATAAAGTCAATGCAGAGGGAAGATTAAGTCAGGGAATCATAGGACGGGACTACCTGAGTTTGTTAAGGACAGATGCTCAGGGTTTACTCCTGGCTTTATGCTTATGTCTCTCCTGAAGGTCCTCGGGGGAAACATGTGTGATATTGGGGATGGCAAGAAGGTTGGCTTATGCTCAAGTGTAATCTCTGTACTATATTTTTATATCAGTAAGACATTCTTTTTGGGGGTAGGGGTGGGGGTGCATGCTCAGTGTTTACTCCTGGTGAACTGGAGAACCAAATAGAATGCTGGGATCAAATCCAGGTCACCTGTGTATGAAGCAAGTATCCTACCCGGTATACTCTCTTGCCTCAGGAAATTAATTTTATCCTCAAAATACAGAGCATTTCACATTTATCACTCCAGCCAATTGCCTTTGATTTCCATGCCCAACCTAATCCATCCTGCATTTCAATGAACTGTCTCTACTGGTATTCCAGCAGACCATGTGCCCCAGAAGACTGGATGGTGCTTAGCAGGTATACAATAGTGTTCAAAGCAGATTTGTTAAATGACTGGATTTTATTTTTATTATTTTATTTAAAAAATACATCATATAACTGACATAACTGATCATAATACATTTGTTTCAAGATGACCAAAAGCAAAATTTATTTAAAAAAATAGAAAATAGAAAAACTAAAGAGATGAAAGAGAAAGGAAAGAAGGAAAAAGTTCAGTAGCAAGTATATTTTTTAAAAATTATTGAATCATCAATGAACTCATTAAAGCACTAGCAGAAGTTTAGCAAGCTTTTTTTTTTTTTTTTTGGTTAAGGGTAAGATTAAAGAAATACAGTAAAAATGGTGTGAGAGTGGCAATTGTTGTTTGCATAAGCCCAGCAAAATATGGGGAAAATGGAAAGGAAAAGCCTTGGCCTAAATACAAGGAGACTTACCCCTGAAGTTTTCTGGATTAAGACCAACTCTGGGTTCCAGGCATTCTAGGTTGCCCAATCCCGGAATCATTCTTTGTGGTTTCAGTAAATTTTTTTTTTTTTTTTTTTTTGCACAATCGCTGTTGGTGGTGTCAGGTTTCTGTAGTTAGTGATCCTGGTTTCTGAGCATATCCTACATCAAAGTGAATGACTGGATTTTTATAGAATGATGTAAGGAATTTTTTTTTGTTGTTGATTTTTGATTTTTGGGTCAAACCCTGCAGCACTCAGGGGTTACTCCTGGCTCTGTGCTCAGAAATAGCTCCTGGCAGGCTCAGGGGACCATATGGGATGTCTGGATTTGAACCACTGTCCTTCTGCATGCAAGGCAGACACCTTACCTCCATGCTATCTCTCTGGCCCCTGACATAAGGAATTTAATGAACAAGAAGCACAGGGAGAAAGAATCTCTTCTGGAGCCAAAACAAATTAACTGAAATAATTTTCATGGGTTTTGAAACCTAAATGGACCAAAGCCATTATTCAAGCCATTTTATTCTAACAATAGTTTTTTTGATGGCTACATAATACAGGCTTAATATAGGTGAGGAGTTAAACACTTTGTTAGTGTGTGAAATACTTCATAAACTATTTACAAAGAGGTTTAAGTTTTTGAGGATTCATGTTTGGTAATTGCCATTTTTTTTAACTGCTATAAATACTCAACTCATAGTATGAGAAAAGTGAAACCTTAGAATCATCTTAGAAAATGCCTACATTTCTCCAACTTTTGTCAGGATTATATATCTTTAATTTTTTTTATTAAATTACTGAGATGAGTCAAAAAGATTTTTTTAAAAAATTAATCTTTATTTAAGCACCATGATTACAAACATGTTTGTAGTTGGGTTTCAGTTATAAAAAAAGAACATTGCAGTGCAACCTTCCCACCACCAATGCCCCCATCTTCCTTCTCCTCCACTCCCTGCCTGTATTTGAGACAGGCATTCTACTTCTCTCACTCATTATCATTGTCATGTTAGTTGTTAGTGTAGTAATTTCTCTAACTGCACTCACCACTCTTTGTGGTAAGCTTCATACTGTGGGCAGTCCCTTCCATCCCTTATCTCTATTGTCTCTGGGTATTATTACAATAATGTCTCTTATTTTTCTTAAATCCCATAGATGTATGAGACTATTCTTGTGTCTATGTCTCTCCCTCTGACTTATTTCACTTAGCATAATAGTTTCCATGTCCATCCATGTATAGGAAAAATTCATGACTTCATTTTTCCTGAAAGCTGCATAGTATTCCATTGCATATATATACCCGTTTTCTTTAGCCACTCATCTGTTGTCAGGCATCAGGATTGTTTTGAGTCTGGCTATACGAAATAGTGCTGCAATAAATGTAGGTGTGCAGAAGGCATTTTTTGTATTGTGTTTTTCTGTTCCTAGGGCATATCCCTAGAAGTTGGTATAGTTGGATCATATGGGAGCTCAACTTCTAGTGTTTTGAGCAATCTCCCTATAGTTTACCATAAAGGCTGGACTAGACGGCATTCCCACCATCAATGAATGAGAATCTTTCTCCCCACATCCCTGCCAGCACTTGTTCTTATTCTTTGTTGTGTGTGCAAGTCTCTATGGCATGAGATGGTACCTCATTATTGTATTGATTTGCATCTTCCTTATGATTAGTGATGTGCAGCATTTTTTCATGTGTCTTTTGGCCATTTGTAGAGTTACACTAAATATATTTCAATTAATGCTCAAAATTGGATGGCCAATCACTATTTTTGCACTATTATGCATCAACCATGCTTGGTTTCTTTCTGGATATGAATTGTGTTTGATTACTTTCTCATAAGTACCACAGATATAATGTCCACTAATACAAAAGAAATTACTGTAATTGTTTTTGGCCACACCTGTCAATGCCAATGGCTTATTCCTGGCTCTGTACTTAGAGATCTCTCCTGGTAGGGGGTTACGAGACCATATATGGTGCCAGGATAAAACATGAATTGGTGGTGTGCAAAGAATGCACCTTACCTGTTGTATTATGGCTTTGACCTTATATACTTGAGCATGATTTGGGCGAGTACTTTCATGCTGGCTTTAAAACATTTTTGGGGGCTGGGCGGTGGCGCTAGAGGTAAGGTGCCTGCCTTGCCTGCGCTAGCCTTGGACGGACCGCGGTTCGATCCCCTGGAGTCCCATATGGTCCCCCAAGCCAGGAGCGACTTCTGAGCGCATAGCCAGGAGTAACCCCTGAGCAGTACCGGGTGTGGCCCAAAAACCAAAATAAAAAACATTTTTGGCATTGAGACATCAAACTTTCATGTGGGGCCAGAGAAGTAGTTCAGGGGGCTGGAGCATATGGCTTGTAGGAATGAAATCCTGGGCTTGATGGCCAGCCTGGATTGGCTTCCTCAACATTGCTTGATTGTCCCTGCTGGCTTAAACATCATTCTGGACCCAAGCATTGAACCATCGGGCCCACTTATCTAAGTTCTGTTGGAAATGATCCCTGAATTCTGAGCACTGTGTAGAAGCCCCTACCCCACAAAAAGATTTGTGCAAAATTTTCCTTCCCACCTTCATTTTTCTGTGTCCTCCTGCCAAGAAACCCCCAATCTGAATCCCCCCCCTTTTAAGTCTGATAGATCAAATCAGCTATTATAGAATTCTCTTCAAGTGGGCAAGACTTAAAGCAGGAATGATTTTAAGTTGCCTAATAGTAAAAGGGCTTCTTCCTTTTTATTCCTTTAATATTGTGAACTGTAACCTTAGGTTGTCTGATTTTTAAAATGACAACCTGCTTACTGTTCTCATGTAACATTTCATCTCTCCTTCTCTACCACTGATTACTTTTTTTTGGGGGGGGCACACCCATAAATTGTCAGGGTTTCCACTTGGCATTATGTTCAGGAATCCCTCGAAGTTGACTTTATTCTGACAAGTCTGGGAGAGAAAAAGAATGTCTGGGAATAAAGTCGGAGGAGAAAGCATAAAGAATATAAAAAATTTATAAAAGTCTTGTATAAATTGTTTAAGCCCTTGAGCCTTTTTACAGTAAGTATAAAAAAGAGAAAAGATTGTAGAAAGCAAGATGAAGAGATAGACATACTAATGAAGCTCTTCTAGATCAGTTTTAAAATCTCTTTAAAAAAATGGATCCAAAAAAGTTAATAGCTTATTTGATCAGTGTTCTCTACATCAAGTGATCTCTCCAGAGTTTTGTTTTCACATCTGGCAGTGTTCAGCAATCACTCCTGGCAGAGCTCAGGGGATCATATGGGATACTGGGGATCAAACCCAGATCAGATGCATGCAAGGCATGGGCCCTGCCCACTGTATTCTCTATCTTGCCTTTCCAACTCTGTTGTTTTTATGGCTCATGAACTCACTTTGCTTTGGAAAGGAAATATTTTTGAACTTATGAAAATAAATTAAAAAGGGAAAATTGTTTATCAAAAGATGTCTCTAAGGTAGGTATCAAGTATTTTACATAAAACTGCACTTTTGGGACATGAATATTTGGAGTTGGAGTAAAAGATGGGAGAAAACTGATAAAATGGGAAATGAGAAAATGTTTAAGTGGTATTATAGTATGTGCCTATCTATATCTATCTATCTATCTATCTATCTATCTATCATCTATCTATCTATCTATCTATCTATCTATCTATCTATCTATCTATCTATCTATCTATCTATCTATCTATCTATCTATCTATCTATCTATCATCTATATGCTTCAATATGCTAGCTGCTTTACTTTTTACCATATTTGAAAGGTTCCCTAATTAACCAAAGGTAAGAAAGGTCTCTACTAAATGACTGAAATTTTTTATTTTTTTAGTTGGCATAGAATGGAGTCAGTTGGGAGTAGTTTTAGTTCATTGATCACTGAGAAGAACCATTTATTTTTCTTTGCAAGAGTTAATATTTGGGCCCGGAGAGATAGCACAGCAGTGTTTGCCTTGCAAGCAGCCGATCCAGGACCTAAGGTGGTTGGTTCGAATCCCGGTGTCCCATATGGTCCCCCGTGCCTGCCAGGAGCTATTTCTGAGCAGACAGCCAGGAGCAACCCCTGAGCACCGCCGGTGTGCCCCCCCCCAAAAAAAGTTCATATCTACCCAAAAGGGCAGACATTAATCAATACTGTATGTAGGACCATAAAAACACATAAAAGCACAACGTGTCCATCTCCCTTTCTTTGAACAGAACTTATTGGTTCGGAGTTCCAACTACCATTACTCATTTTATTCTCAGGGATTAAAATGTGTGCTGTAGTACTTGAAAGTGTGACTTAATTTTGCAGAAAAATCTTACTGTGCCACAATTATAAATTAGTTGTGTCGATTTACTTAATACATGAAATTTTTCGCACTACCAAATATCTTGAAACACCTTTCCCAAAACGCCCAACACAAGCTTATTTAAGAAATTATACTTAGTAACTCTTGTGAGCGAACTTAAACTTAGTTTATCAACCTTGGAGATGGAAAAAAAGTCAACAATGACCCTTTAATGAGCATTCAGTTATAGGCTCCATGCCAGCATTTCGTACAGTCTTTTCAATCCAGCACTGGTTCAACTGTGATAATTACTACCTCTGCATTATCATCACCATCATTTAGATAAGTGTGGTTCAAAAGAGTTTAAAAATTCAATGCTAAGTGGGTGGAGTTAGAATTCAAAGCCAAGTCTGCTGAATGCAAAGCCTGTGATACAATTTTGTGATATATGTATTTATACACTGCATGCCAGGAGTGTATTCTCCCAAAGGCTATAAAAATTCATGGTTTTGAAGCTAAGCTGCAGGGTACAAGGTATTCAGCAAATCTGAGGTCTGAGTTCATGCTTTCGCTTATAGTCTTAATTGTCACCTGCTCAGTATGGTTATAATTCAAGGAAAGGTGGCAAACTCAGATCACCCTTTTCCCATCCCATCACTTGTCCCAATGGCTTCTGATTTTCCGCCACATTTGGCAAAAGCAACCATAGTTCCTCAGACAAAGGCGAATCTTAGGCAAATGGTTAAGGGAGGTTCATCACTTGTCTGAAATATTTAAACTATGGTACTTTTGTTGAAGTATTTTCCCTTCTGTTTTTAATGGGTAGTGGTGTATTGAAGGCATGCACTCGAAGGCCCGTAGGGTGAACATAAAGAAATATAATTGAATATTTTAAAATATTTAAAATTTTTATTAAATATTTTATTCAGTTTTAAGATCACAGTTAAAGTACTTTAGCATGTTATACACATGACGTACATGTGCAATTTTTAGAAATATCAAATTAAGTATAAGATTTTGAAGAAAGAAATTATATAAATGTGTATATTGACTTTTACTACACATACATCTAAGAAAGCAATAATTCTGTTGTACCATTAAGTGGAAATCATTTATTACATGGCATGTTTACACCAACTCTAAAGAGAACCAAGCCGATTTCTGAAAGCAAAAACAAAGAAATAAACAAACAAACAAAAAAAGTCCTAAAAAAAATAACAGATTCAGTCATGCTGACACTGTCAACAGACCAAAGACCTGGGGGTCAAATGAAGCAATAGTTAATTTATGACATGAAACTAAGCAATTCAAACCTATGAGAAAAGCTTATAATCTGGTATGTGGAATCTCAGGTGGTCTTTTTTTTATTATGTTTTGGACAAATTCCTGAGAGTAAGAGACTTGTTTAGTGCTAATGAAATGAGAAAAATATTGTTGAGCATGTGCTGAGCTCCAGATCATGAACCTTCCATACCCCCACAATTTCTGCCCCTTCCAGCAGAGGCACTATGTGAGATGGCAGGGCTGAAGAGCAAGACACGCTAACACCTGTTAGTGAAACACTTGCGCCTCTGTGATTAGGTTAGAGCTTGTGAGGTAAGATTTGCAGGGTTGGTGGGACGGTTCGGAGGCATTGAATTAAGTCCTTACTCAGAAACCAGTTCTGGCCCAAGTTATTAGGAAATCTTTGGAAGGAGCAGTAATGTTCCAACAACTAGTTCTGTACATAAAAAATCAGTTTGAGGGCAAGATCATGTTTGACCACTGACTGCAACAAGAACAGTGACTGCAGAAATGTGAAGAATCCAGTTTCCTCTTCCAACTTATAAAGTTGAAATTACTACCAACAAAATTTGCCAGGAGAGGAAACTCATTTGGGGAAGCAAATGTCTATTTTGTATGCATTTTCTTAAAAGTATAGCACAATCTGAAGGAGGTGTCTCTGGGGAGTCAAATATATTTGTCTTGTGTTCACTTCTTCATTGCTGTTTCTCTAAGATGTTAAGAAGATAAATTCCCAAATGAAAAGGAAAAGGTCCTTTCAGATGGACTCTAAAAAGTCGAGCTATTGCTTCCAAACTAAAGCAAAGCAGTCCACCAAACCCTGAATACTTCACCAGAAACATCTGGTAAGATGAACTGAACAAGTGTTTGTTTCTCTCCTTTAAAATTATGATGTTAGTCAACCTAAAAAATCCCCAAACTCAAAAATCTCTGTATTTACTGCATAAATAAAAAAAGAAAAAACAACAACTAACGATTAGTACACTATAAGGTGCAAAACAGGACTTTATGGGGGAAAGCAAACTTTTAATTTCCACCTAGCAGTCACTTGGAATACTTTATAGGTCAAATGGAATAATAGCACTTGCTTCTAATGCCCATTTTCAGCAATACATTGTTCTCTCTGGAGAAGGTGGTTTGCAAAGTTAAAACACTGCAGTGGAAAATAGTGGCACTGAAGGGAGAAGCAAAAAAAAAAAAAAAGGACAAACTTTGAAAACAGGACTTAACTGAAATAAACCTTTAAAGCCGAGGTAGCCCATTAGAATTGGCCTTATACACGAGGGCTCTATGGAGCAGTGCAATCAAAGGCGAATCTCCTTTGTATCCTGATCACGGACACCCCAAATTTCCCTTTACAAACAATGCCTCAGGTCTCGAAGGAAGCGTGGTGCTTCTTCTCTGCTGGACGAATGCCGGCCTCTGGCCTGGTCTCCAGAACGCTTAGGTTTTATACAGTAGTTTAGCAGGCAGCGTGGTCCCACTGCTTCACATTAATGCCAAATGCCAAACACGAAACAGCTATTTGATCCTCCCCTGCCCCACCCCCCCACACATGGTATAAACAATAAGCATGTCATTCCGTTTTCAGCTTACTTCCTGGTTCTGTATCATTTTATAATCTGCTTCAGATTTTACATAGGTGCAAACATTTCTAGGTAATGAGCCAAAGACTACAGAGTGCAAACAACTTCTTATATATAGATATATAGATATATATATGACTTAGGCAGGGTCGCATCTGACTTACTAAGAAAACAACAGGGACTAAACATGTTGGACTCTAAACAATCAGACCTGTTCAGATGCTCCTTTTTGTTCATAGTGTTCCATCACTTTTTTTTTTCTCCAGCAGTTTTAATGGCAGGAATCAGAACAACAGTTGATAATGTGGGAATGAATTCAGCCTGGCTTCACGACGACATTTGTAGGAAGCTCATCTGACATAATGAAATAACTTCTTCATATTTGTGGGGAAAAGACTGTCAGAATAACGACAGTATGATTTATCCTTTACGAAGGGCTTTAGTGAATATATTTTTGATCTGAAACCTGGGAACTAACCTAATTTGGCATAAGAACCTGTATCTTCAATGTGGCTGTGGGACATTTTTCCTTTTCTCGATCTCATTACAGTATCCAAACAAATGAAACCGTAAAGAGGATGTCTTACAGTATTCTTCTCTCACTCAGCTTCTTAGAGCTGTAGTTAGTTACTAATATATATTCTACACGCTTCAAAATTACATAGGAATACCCAGAATAACTAAATAAATAAGAGGCTAATGAAAACTGGAACAGTACAGTCTGCATCTGAGACTTATCACCCAGTATTCAGTCTCACAGAGAAGGGCTAGGACAATTTTTTTCCAAAAGATTTATGTACAGGTTTGAATCCAGAAGTTAAGGTTCAAAGCTTAAATATGGATCATTTCAACTAAATTCAGAATGGTTTCAGAAAGATATGATACAACGATTTAGAATAAGACAACGCAGAAAAGCATCATATTTTGGTTTGCTTTGAGACATACATAAGGTGCAACAACTTTCCTCTTGAGGATGCTTGTGGGAAAAATGTTAGTGTAGATGGTGTTTTCTGGCACATTAAAGTACACACCATAGCAATATGAACTTCCGAAACAGACAACAAAAATGGCTGAGAAATGAAAGTGACAAATGAGAGGGAGCACTACATGTCGGTCTGAGATATCTGTGCTAACAAATGTTACCTGAAGACACCCCTTTTCCAGTGGATACAGGGTACGAGAAAAACATGAGTACTGAAATCAAAACATCACATCGAGAAACAACAAGGTGAATGTCTAAAGGACTATAAAGCTTTGCAGGATTTCTGCTACTCTCAGTGCCTAACCGCTTAAAAATTAAGCATTTCTACAAAAGATTTTTTTTAAAGTATCTGAAAACAGTCATGTCCAGTAGGTTGCCCTCCCACCCCTGCCCCTGCCTAAGGGAAAAGTCACTGAGGTTTAGGAAAAGCAGATCAAGTAAGATATTACTCACATAGAAAAAAAGTAATCTTGTTTTGCTTCTTTTTAAAAAAGGTCCCTTGAATATACAGCAATTTCTTAAGGAACTCTAGTGAAATGTAGGACTGAAAGAGGGTGCTCTGGCAAAAATAGATCTATTCTAATGTGTTCTATGGAATAACAAGTTAGTACCATTGTCAAGGTGCATGTTCTGCACCATACAATTTTTCTTGTTGGTTTTTTGTTTTGGGAGGGGGATTTTAGCTAATTGTTATTTTTTAAATTAATGCTAGCAAGTGGTCCAAGAACTCCCACAGCCACCAACACTAGGACCCAGCAATTTTCAAACATTCATTATGTGTACTGAAATTAGAAAATACTAATAAAATAGCATCATAGTAAAAAATATTATACTACAATCTGGGGCTGCTCACCCACGGGATTTATTTCTATGTGAAAGGGTTAAGCTTTAGCCTCTGATTATCTTTGCTTACTAATTTTTTTTCCTCCACACACATAGTGAAAATGCATTCTTGAGGACACCACTCTAATTTTTTGCTGCCCTCTTTACCTGCTTTGAAAAAAACCCACCCCAAATCAAATCCCTCTACTTTTTTCAATTGTTAGTATGTTGTACATATTTTCCAGCACCGAAACTGAAGTAATATCTACAACCTGAAAAGCTAAATGTAGTCAGGACTTAGAGTCATATTTTATGGCTATTAGGTCAAATTATGATTAGAAAAAAATCATTATAATTCAGTCAAGTATAAATAAGAAAGCTAGATAAAACCTTGTAAACGGTCACCATTTAGAGATCTAAATCAAAAGCTCAAACTTTTAACTAACCTATCAAAATTATGCCAGTTTGAAAACCTCTAAAAATTATTGCTGGAATCCAATCATTACAATTTGGTAGTTTGTGCTATGATGCAAGAGTGGGGAAATACTTTGTGCTATGGAACAAATACCCTGTAAAATCTGTAGCCTCAGACTAATTTTGATTTATCACTTTGCATCTGTTGCTAGGAAACAAGACACTGGGAACGTCAGGTGGTTAAGTCAATATGTTGAATGTTCTAAGCCAGTTAATCCATTTGGCTTTGGCATATGTGTGGTTGTTTTTGTGGTCAAAAGCAACGAAACACAAAAAAAGGAAACAAACCTGCAGGTGTATTTATGACTGAGAGCCCTACTCTGGTCAGGCATATATCCCTCACAATGAACTCCATACCTCTTCCACAACACAAACTCGAATGGCTCTAAAAACCTGCAGTGCCGATCAGGCTGTGCATAGCAATTGCTACCCGTCCAGTCAGTCTGGGATGGATGTGATAGGTTTGTAGTTCAAAGTCCACATGAAGTGAGTGTCTTCAATGTGTTCATAATAGTGAAGTAATACTAAGGTCACTTCTGAATAATATTTTTTCTTTTTTTTTTGTTTGTTTGTATGAACGATCCATTGGTCACTTAGACCCCTGTGTAAAAATAAAAGAATCCTCAAGGCATGAAAAACATCAGTAATCGGTAATCTGCAGGACTCTTCCCCTGTCTGGGAAAATATTTGCCACAATTTGCCCCAAGCAAATTCTTCTTGGTCACTCAAGGCTAAGAAAAAAATTCAGCTTGTAAGAATTTTAATCTTTTTCCTTTTTTTTTTTTTTTTTTTGCCAGCAAACTACTACTCTGGTGGCAAATATAAAAGTGCAGAAGATATGGACCACGAGGCCGAGCATACACCGCTAACAATGGTACATCTGCCTGCCCGTGCTGCTTGGGAGTCTCTGGAACAGGCTTTTTAATATTATTCTACAATATAAATGTAGGTATAACCTATTATATAAACCATCTTAAAACTTAAATCTCCATGTACAAAAAAGACTAAGAATATCTAATAATAACTAGTGCAGTGCGTCAGTTTTTGTTTTTTTTTGTTTTTGTTTTGAAAGTATAACTAGGCAATATACGAAACTAGTTTCACACTCTCTCGTTGGTAAAAGAGATGCTGAGAGCTACAGTAAAGGCAGCCTTTTACCAAGTCAACACCTATTACCACTGAAGGCCTTCAATAGAAAGCAAAGCTCTAAGATCATTCAGTTTCTGCTCATTCTCAGACGTGACCCTCAAAGGTTCTGGGTTCTGAAAGAACAAACTGGCCCAGGATGCTAATTTCTGCTTCAAGTGAATCTGGGTCGTACTGGGCAACAGACACTTGTTTGCAGTCTATTATTTTCCACCACATGGACTCACTAGCATCCCTCTGTAAAGACAAGGCGAGGGTAGTAGATAAAGCACAATGTTTTACAAGTAAAGAACGCTTCACTGGTCAGCGCAGGAAATAAGTACTGGAGTCTGTGGCATTTCTTTTGGCTGTCCATCATGGGTGAGTGGGGTTGATCTCTGACCTCTAGAAAACAAGAGAGAGAAAAAGCATGTTCGCATATTTGAGTATGTTACCAGAAATAGGAAAGGATGAGTAACCATGCAAAACTTTCAACAGTTTATTTAAAGCTACTGCTGAGTTATTTATTTAATTAATGTCATTTATCCTTCACTCATCTTTTTTTAGGGATTTTATTTTTTCCCCCCCTACAGCCTCACACATACCAGGGAAGTGCTGTACCAATGAGCTACACTACATCCCTGATCACTTATTATTAAGGATTTCTTTTCTCAGTTTCTCTAACATAACTAACTATCTATTGTATTCCAAACCAATCATCTATGAAGATGCTATAGATCTGGGTAAATTCCCTAAGAAGTAGCCTTCAATAAAATGCCTTCAATTTAACTTTTGCTTCATTTACTAATATTAAAAAAGTTTCTTATTGGTTTAGGGGAAAACCCTTCTAAATTAATAATTTCTTTGTTCATATGTGAAGAGACATAATAATAGATCCAATTTAACCCTTACAACCAATAAAACTTAAGAGGTATACTATGACTCTCTAACAATTAGACTCTCTAAGGGGCCAAGGAGATAGGTAGGTAAAGGCACTTGATTCACAAGAAGTTGTGGTAAGTGCAAACCTGGTTTGCATCCTGGAAACACCTGACCAGGAGTCATTCCTGATCATAGCACCAGGAACAATTCTTGAGCACCACAGGGTGTGGTCCCAAACTAAAAAAACAAACAAACAAACAACAAAAAACAAGAAAATGAAATCCTGCTAATAAAAATCTCACACGTATATGGAAAATGTATAAGGTAAAAAAAGTTAAGTTCCAACCCTGAATTCAGAATGTGAGAAAATCAGCACATACAGTGCTAATTCCAGGGAACCATGGAGAAACTGTAGTCTGAAAGGAAACTCCACCAAACATAGCTGACTTATAGTCAGAAGAAAATTGTTTAAAATACTAAAAATGTAGCTCAAGTGCCTTTTAAGTGCAAGAACTACTTTCTATCTCTGGCTCCCCATGGAGTAAGCCTTAAAGATCAATATAAAAAAACAACAACAAAGACTTAAAATTCTTTTCTTTTGTTTGTTTGTTTTTGTTTTTGGGTCACACCCAGTGATGGCACTCAGGGATTACTCCTGGCTCTATGTTCAGAAATTGCTCTAGGCAGGCTCGGGGGACCATATGAGATGCCGAGATTCGAACCACAGTCCTTCTGCATGCAAGGCAAATGGCCTATCTTCATGCTATCTCTCTGGTCCCAAAGATTTAAATTTTTTGGTACACACAACCACTTATTCTAAAAAGTCAGGATTGGAAACTTCCTTGAACCTCTCTTGCCAGGCTCATGATGCCTAGCAAGGCCTTCACTGCTCTGTCCTACAAGGTACATGGCACTCATTTTGAAAACAGATGATTCTGCAAGATCAATGTTTTCACTGATGACCTTTCCATATCATATCTTCTTTAGATAACAAAAAGAACAGATTTGATATTCAAATTATGTTGTATTACATACTATTCCTGCCCTTTATCTTTGTTTGGGTTGGCTTTACCTCACAGAGCTCAGGACATATTCCTGGATCTACGTTCAAGGATCATTTCATGCAGGTGTTGGGTGTGGTGCCAGGAACTGAGCCTGGCTTAGGTGTGTGTAACACAAGCTTCCTTGTCCACTGAACTATCCTTCCTGCTCTACTTTTTTAGCTTGATGCACACAAAAAGAAAAGCAATGTAGATAAATACATTTGGGGATTTCAGAATCCAATGATCACTTCATAGCCTAAGATATTAAGGCTTTAGAAAAACAAAATGTGCTCTAATCAAATCCAAATATTAATCTACTAATGTGGAGCTGCTGTAAGCATCATCTGTTCAATATATTCAATTCTTTATTAAAAAAAGAGATTAAAGTGCTATGTCTTACCTTTAAGTAAATTACGAAATTATTATGGATTTTAGTTCAGTACTAAAAATGTAAACAGAAAAAGTAAAAAAAAAAAATAGAGAGGGCTAGATAGATAGTATAGCCAGGCAGGGCAGCTAATTTGCACATAGTTGACCCCAGTTCAATCCGTGGCACCCTAAATCATTTCTGAGTTCCAACAGGGGTGATTCCTGGATGCAGAAGTGGGAAGTACGCCTTGAAAACAGTGGGTATGGTACAAAACCAAAAAACAAAGTAGAAAAGAACTGTGAAAAGTGAAACATCCAATGTGGGGCGAAAAAAAGAAAAATAAAAGAAAGAAAGAAGACAAGAGAAATCAAGGCGAAAACTTTGCTTAATCAGAAGGTAGAAGCATGATCTAGTTGCAACTAACCAACGTTTAGTGGAAGGATCTGGTGAGATTCCTCATGACCTTTCATGGCATGACAGAAGTTTTCTCGAATAGCTCTCAAAAGGAACTGAAGTTCAAAGAACTTCAGTGTGTTCTTGGTAAGTTAATGAACTACTGGTGTCATCATTAAATGGACTAAACAGGCCTACCAGGCAGGACTGGTGTTAGGATTAAGTTCAGTGATATTTCTTCCATGTAAAATTCTTACTGAATGACTCAACAAAGGGTTGATTATTCCTACATTTTGGAAAACTAAACTAAACTAAACTTAACTAAACTTAAGGATACAGGTAGCTCCTCTCGCTCTGTTAGGTCTGTAGGTCTGTTAGGTCTGTTAGTCTGTAGGTTAAAGTCCTAGTTTATTTGTTTTTGTTTTTTTTTTTCAGAAAATAAGTTTATTGGAAACTAAATAGAAAAATAAATTTCTCAGTAGGGGAGAAACAATATAGGACTAAATTATATATGACTTTTTGTGTTGTGTTTTTTAATTAAGAAAAAAATTTAAGAAATAATTAACATATGATAAACTTATTTTTATTTCTTTCATATATATATATATATATATATATAAATCTTTATTAAGCACCATAATTATAAGCATGTTTGTAGTTTCAGTCATAAACAGAATACCCCCTCTTTACCAGTGCAACATTCTAGTTTCCTACACTATGGGTTGTGACTCCTAAAAGGTCCAGTACCTTTGTTGTAATTTAAGCTTCTGGAACACATCTGGTGGTCTCTTACTTCTGGCTCTGCGTTCGGAAATCACTCCTGGTGGTGTTCAGGAGACCAAACGTGAAGCCACAGATTGAACCAGAATTAGCTACGTATAAAGAAAGTGCCCTAATCTCTGAACTATCTGGTCCTAAATAGTTTTTTTGGAATGTGTGTGGTGGCGTTTGGTTATTCCAGGCAGTGTTCAGAGCTTACTCCTGCTCTATGCCTAAGAACCACTCTTGGTAGGTTTTGGGTGATCAATGCAATTGAATCTGGGTTGGCTGGGTGCAAAGTAAGTCCCTACTTATTTTTTATTTACTTATGTACTTATTATTGTTTGGCCCTAAGTTTTTTATCTTTTTATTTTTTTGGTTTTTGAGTCACACACACCCAGCAATGCCCAGGGGTTATACCTGGGCTCTGAAATCGCTCAGAAATCGCCTCTGGCAGGCAACGTTGGACCATATGGGATGCTGGGATTCGAATCACCATCTGTCCTGAATTGGATGTGTGCAAGGCAAATGTGCTATCTCTCCAGCTCCTGGCCCTAAGTTTTAAAACTATTTTAAAAGTGATTTATTCTCAGTAATGTTTGATCAGTGTATCATTTATTCTCAGGATTGTTAAAAAACTTTCCACATAAGAGGGGAAATGGAAAATGGAGAAAACGAATTATATGCTGCTCCAGATTATGAAGTGAGATGATACCTAAGCAATTGATGTGATCTGCATATTCAATTACTTTAGGCTCATACTTAGGGAACTGTGGTATCTCTGTATTATGAGGCAAAGTTATAACAATGAATAAAGACAGATCTTTCTTTCCAGATATAAGTATACAAACCATTTGTTATGCTGATAATAAAGGCATCATAATATTGTCCTATGTAATAGGAGGTTCTTTAAAAACTGGAGATGGAAAAATAAAATTTAGTGTTTTGTTTTCAAAATAACCCAGAAGAAAAATGTGGTTACAAATAATTACAACCCAGTGTCAGTTACTCTATAAGAAGTATGTTCACACAGTACAGAGATTTCAGGAAGAGACAGGACAGGGGGCAAAAACTGAAGGGAGAAGCAGCAGTTGACTTATAAAATGGATGTACACAATGTAAGAACTTAGAACCTGGCTTATCTGGATAGCTGCAAACAATGACACCTGACTGTAGACAGAAAGGATGGATCCAGTGTCTGTGGTGATAGGAAAATGTCTGCTAATATTTTCTGCTATTACAAACTGAAAGTTAAGAAAGGCTGTTTAAACAGTGCAATGCTCTGGCTGAAGTATTGTTTAGGAGGGAGTGATAGAGACCACAAAGGTGACCAGGGTAGCCTTCTCTGAGTCCTTAATTATGACTCTCCCTCTCATTCCCACAATTTATGGGGCAACTTAATAGCATATGTGTTTGTTCTATGAAGTCCATGAAATTATCCCACGAGAGAAGAGTAAATACAGTACCTCTTTCAAGAGCCTAGACCTATCTTAACATCATTCAACATGTACTTGTTATTAAGCAAAAGAACATAAAATATAACTTGATTTCTTGGAAATACTTAGAGGTAATCTGTGATGTGGCACTCAAACTGTAACATGTCAGGTAAATAGCATGAAGCATGCAAAGCTTATGTCAGAATCTCTAAAACTTGCGCATGAAGGAGATGAAGTCCCATATAAAGTGACCAATATATATATATCAAATAATGTCTTACTTCAAGATTCATTGGATTGATGACTTAGAGTCTAAGAAAATAGTTAATCTGTGTGTTTTCAACTTTGGGTAAAAATATGAAATATCTGGATTTACACAAGTTTTTTTTATTTCTTCCCAAAAGGATCATTTAAGTAGCAAGATATTGTATACTTAGAACCCAACATTCTTTCTATGAGGATTTACTGAATTCAAAAGGCTCTCACAAGTATGATCTCATTTAGTACTTAAAATTTAGTAGTTCTTTGGGCATAGTTCTTTAGTCCTTTTTGATCAATCTAAGAAAAGTAAATTTAAATTCAGAGAAATTACTTCATAGCCAGCAAAGAGCAACTTACTACGCTGAGGAAATATCTAAGTGGAAGTTATGATACACTGTCCTCTTGAACACAGACTCTTGTCAGTACCATTGCTGTCCAGTATTGTCCTCAGCAAGGGTTTAACATGTTCTGCCAGTAGAAAACTGTAATTCTTTCACAGAACAGCTTCATCAAGTAACACCTACACTATCTTACAGAGGACTGAAGTTAGAGAGGTTAATGATCTTGCTCAAGACAAGTTTTCCAGGTCAGAGCTAGGACTTGTTCTCATTCTCATATCTGACGTCAAGCACATGCCCAACCATTAGATGCTTTTTGTTCCCACACAACTTTAGACTTCGTACAGAAATAAAATTTAAGTCACAGAATAACATATTAAAAGCAAAATCATTAGCTGGCTGCATGCCTTTCTATTTCCATACCGTTAAGCAGCACACATGCTTTTATAACACCTCGCATAAACAAAACTGCAGCTAAACTAAGTCTTATGAAGCTCAATGCACTGTGAAAATTACCACATATCACATCAGAAAGGATGATTTGAGTTTCCATGGCACTTCCTCCACATTTTCTTATGGTGATGAAATTTAGCAGGAGTTCCAGAACTCTGATGGAATAACGTTACCCCCCACTAACCTGTGCACATTTTCCATGGCGGCCACTTCGGCCAGTGCAGCAAGGCTAAAGAATGCAGATACGGCTGGCATCTCAGGAGTACTGCTTCGCGTCTCTGAGGCCTCCACATTGTGTGAGCATCCGTCACTGCAGCCTGTCTCAATTACCTTAGGGAGACTCCTCTGCAGTTGTTGTTCCTTTGGTTTGTCATCTGTAACGAGAGGGAAATTCATCATGAGAGGATCACTGTTCTCTCCGGAGAAGGGACACAGAAAAAACTCTGCCAGAAATAATGAAATGGCTAATATTCCTTACTGCTCGCTTGTCATCCAGTGAACATTAAGGCTTTTTTTTACAAAATCTCTTTTTCCATGGTAATAAAACTATTGTATTACGCTCTGTTGCAGTTATGGGTGGCACTGTGCTCTGATGCTGAGTAAAGATGTGGTTATGTTTAATCCAAGGTCAAAGAAGAGGTAGGTTGGTAAGGAGGAAAAATGGGCATTGAACAAAATCAAATCAAAGTGACTTCTGTAGCTGGGTCTGAACTGCTATAGAATGGTCCAAAAGCTTCAATGGACCTAGTCTATTTTTGGGTTCTAGAGATCAAATGCAGGGCCTTGCACATGCAAAGTAAGAGTTCTACCACGGAGCTGTGACTCAGCCTTGACCAAACATTTCTTTTTTTGTTTTTATGGGCTACACCTGGTGACATTCAAGGGTTACTCCTGGCGATTTGATCAAAAATCGCTCCTGGCTTGGGGGACCATATGGGAAGCCGGGGAATCGAATTGCGGTCCGTCCTAGGCTAGCATGGGTAAGGCAGATGCCTTACCGCTTGTGTTACTGCTTTGGCCCCTGACCAAACATTTCTGATGAAGTTACAGCATAGCCTTCTGAGACAGCCTATGAGATTGATCAACTGCAGCGA
This sequence comes from Suncus etruscus, assembly GCF_024139225.1. Classification (NCBI taxonomy): domain Eukaryota; kingdom Metazoa; phylum Chordata; class Mammalia; order Eulipotyphla; family Soricidae; genus Suncus; species Suncus etruscus. The sequence continues at coordinate 88,319,454 of NC_064860.1, read as the reverse complement.
GATATCAAGTTTTTACGTTTGTACTTAAGACCTTCTGGAAGCAAAAATGAGGGTCCTCATTTTATGAGGAAGTAGTTGAGATATTATATAAATATACACATTGGAAAGAGGACAGCTATTTATTATATAGCCATTACAAAAGAGGAATCTATCATGGTTCTAAAGCATTCTACATATAAAAAGTAGTTGTTAAAATCTGTAAATGTTGTACACTGTGACATGGAATTGTTATGTTCCTTTTTTTTCTATAAGGAATTACTTTTGAAGTCTTTCTCTTTCTGTATAAGTGAAAATGAGGCTTTTAACAACTGTAAAATGAAAATCACAGATGAAAACCTAGAGTAGAAACGGAAAGAAAGAGGGCCTGGCTAGATTAAATGATAGGAAAACTAGATTTTAGTCCTTGCTCGATTTCTATTTAGTTGAATATCAGAATAAAAAAATACCTTTTTGAGCTTCATCACATGTGACAGGGTGAAATTAGAGGTCTCTAATATTTGGAGTTCTAACAATCTATATATGCAAAACATGAGAAAAAGTGCATAACCCTCACTAATTGTCCTCTAATTCTATCTTGGCAATCTAGCAACAACTAGAAAAACCCAAATTAGATATTTATAAATATCACTCTCAAAATATCCATTAAAATTTTCCTTCTATTTATGTAAGTCATTATGGACCTTTGATCTTATCCTGGAAATTAGATTGGTGACAATGGGAGAAAACTTTTTTCAGAATTGATAGGAAGAGATGTTGGACATTCTGAAAGGCAGAAGTTGAGACCCTTAATGCTCACTGTTGTACTCTGATTTTGTCACATCTCTGACCCTACTCCTTAACCTGCGCTCCTCAGAAAATTCTGCAGCTATGGAGGCTTTCAGGAATAGTGAACACCAACTGAAAAAAGAGGAATTCAATCTAAGTTGATAATATTTAGTTAAGTATTATCCTAGAAACTCAGAAACATTCTCAGGCTCCCTTAATGGTCTATATATCAACTTTATAGGAAATGCCTACTGACTAATACAATTCTAATAACTCACTAGTGTAAATACACAGTAATTTGGTTTAATTGACTTGACTATTGGACCATGGAGAAATCCTTATTTATTTAATATTTTTTAAAAGTCAAGAATACTGGGAATTTACTTAATTAAAACTGCTTTGTGCATGCTGAGAATGGAGGAAGAAGTTTATACTCTTTTTTTTTTTTTTTTTTTGGAACATAACAGGTGATGCTCAGGACTTATTCCTGGCTCTGTGCTCAGGAATTACTCCTGGCAGTACTTGGGGACCATATAGGATGTCAGGGATGAAATCTAAGGCAACTGTGTGCAAAACAAGTACTCTCCCAGATATACACAATTTACCCAATAGCACTGTGTTCCAAAGCTGATTGATACTCTTAAACTTAACCTTTCCTTTCTAGGAATTCCAGACACACTCTTTGAGAAAGCTATATTTTAAAATCTAAAATGAACCACTTCATTCAGGGAACTGTAGAAAACAGGTTTCAAGAGACAGTGTTACTATAACCAAATCCATATAAGAGAACCATTTTTCAATGAAAAATAAGAGTTGGCTAATATTCATTTGCTAGACAATGGTCAATGTCATGGCCATGATCGGCCCCTGTATGATCTGGTTATCACTGTCATAGCTCCCATGCTTACCCAAAGTACCTCCTGCTGGTGATACCCGGCCATCCGCTGTCCTGACAAGGTGTGTGATCTTGGTTTTTCTTGCTTTTCTCTTTTGACTGCCCACCAAGGGTTCTTGAGTTGTTGTTGGCTCTGGAGTGTTGGGAATGGATGGGATATTTTTAACCTTATGAGCAGGCTCTGTGGTGGTTTTGTCTTCTGAAAATATGGCTGAAATAGAACAAACCACATATAGTTTTGCAAAAACACAAGGCAACAACATTGCTCTTGAGTAGAAACATTTTTAAGTTTCTGGCCCATCCAGAGTACATGATATGTTGGGGAGAAAAAAATAAAGAAACAAAACCTGAACACTGGAGATAGCACACAAATTAGATGCATACAAGGCAAATGCCCTACCATTAGCTATCTCTCTTGCCCCACCGGTTGGATCTTCTGGGTTTAACAATGCACTATCGGGCCTGGAGAGATAGCACAGCGGCGTTTGCCTTGCAAGTAGCCGATCCAGGACCAAAGGTGGTTGGTTCGAATCCCGGTGTCCCATATGGTTCCCCGTGCCTGCCAGGAGCTATTTCTGAGCAGACAGCCAGGAGTAACTCCTGAGCACTGCCGGGTGTGGCCCAAAAACCAAAAACCAAAACAAAACAAAATAAAAACAATGCACTATCAATCCTTTCACTAGAGTATCCACTTCCCCCACGATGGTCCTAGTTCTTTTCCCCAACCTAATACCACCTGTCCCCTAAGTCTACCAGTTCAGTAGACCACTTCTCTGGTTCTGTTGCCTTTGAACATTAGTTATTTTTTTATTTTTTATGATTCCTTTTTTTTTTTTTTTTTTTTTTGGTTTTTCAGGCCACACCCGTTTGATGCTCAGGGGTTACTCCTGGCTAAGCGCTCAGAAATTGCCCCTGGCTTGGGGGAACCATATGGTATGCGGGGGGATCGAACTGTGGTCCTTCCTTGGCTAGCGCTTGCAAGGCAGACACCTTACCTCTAGCGCCACCTTGCCGGCTCCGCATTAGTTATTTTTTACTATACCTCTTTTAATTTCACATATAAGGGAAATCATTCTGTATTTGTCTTGTCATTCTGTATTTGTCCTCCTCTGTCTAACTTCCCTTAGTACACTATCCATGTGGTAGCAAACTGCATGATTTTTTTTCCCTTCAAGTCAAGTACTACTTCATTATCTATCTATCTATCTATCTATCTATCTATCTATCTATCTATCTATCTATCTATCTATCTATCTATCTATCTATCTATCTATCATCTATCTATCTATCTATCTATCTATCTATCTATCTATCTAGACCATACTTTATCTAGTTTAGCTCTTTAATAATTTCGGTACATCCTTTTTTGTTGTTTTGGTTTTTGGGTCACAACCAGCAGTGCTTTGAGGTTACTCCTGGCTCTACACTCAGAAATCACTCCTGGCAGGCTCAGGGAACCATATGGGATGCCGGGGTTCGAACAACTGTCCTTCTGAAAGCAAGGCAAATGCCCTAACTCCATGCTATCTCTCCGGCCTTAGGTACATCCTTAATAAAGGACAGGCTATAAATCTGAAGAGATATTTGTCTGTAAGATGTTGACTCCTTGCTTTTCATTAAAAAAAAACACACTGGTAGATAATTTCAATTATCTCAAAACAAAGAATGTAAAACAGAAATCATACCATGTAGATAGCTGTGTGAAGACAGATTTAAGATAACAGTTACTTAAAAAATGATCTGGCAATGTTTTCAAATACCTATTTAAACCTATTTATACCTGGAAATAAAAAAATAGAAAAATGGCCTTTATAAAGCTTTTTTTTTATATCACCCAAGTCAGCATATTTATATTTTGACACTTAACATAGGCCAAAAGTTTAGTTTACCCCAACAAAATTTTATGACCATATTCACCATAACAATTAAAGCATTTGTAAAGAAGCTAAAAATGAGTTTACAGTAAAACCAAATAATCACTACTGGACATACACAAACTTCAAAATCTAGTTGCTTGTCCAGGTCCATTAGAGTCCCTTCTGATTACAGGGGAAATCTTGTTAATCTTTCCAGTATTATCAATACAGACAAACCTTATAGAAAAAAATTAGCCTCACCCCTCTTTTTCCTTTCTCTTCCTAGAAAAATCCAGAAAGTTATAGAATTAGACATAGTGGGGTTGCAAAAAGGAAGCTAGAGAAAGCATCAAGCACCAGAAGAGAAAAAAAAATGGATGGGATGGAAATAGCTGACACATGGTCGAGACATAAATTCTAGTCTTGGTAATAAACTAACTGTGAAAGTACAGGTTTAGTTTTTTCACATAAACATCAAGGCTGAATTAGGTTAGCTCTGAAAGGGCCACCTTAGTCCTAAAATTCTGTCCAGTTTCTATACAGCTTAGAATCAGGTTTCTGAGCAGAGAAAAAATAGTCTGCAATTATTCCCAAGGCAGCGGGATTGGTGAAAAGACCTGCCTTGACTAGCAATGTTGTCTTTTCTCCTTTTCTTTTTGTTTGTTTATTTGCTTTTAGTAAGACCTCAAATAGTTTCATTTCTATTCAAATAACTGCTCTGTTTCCTGTGTGCTCTAGATGAATTGGCAAAAACACAAAAAAAGTTGCCAATGGTCTTACTATAAAGGAACTGCAAATGGGAAAGTGTTTTCCAGGCCTACATATATATATATATGTATATATATTATACACACATATATGCACACTTTATGTATACACACATAAATACACACTTTATGTATATGACTATGACTGGAGGAAGTTCAGAAATCAACAGAGTAATCATGATCAAAGGCTTGTCACATATTGTGGAAGAATGTGTCTTGCCCATTGTTTCGACACAGGCTTATTCTCAGAATGCTGTCATGTTTGGTTTTTAGGTGCTGTTCCACAAAGTGGTTATGGACTTCAGATGTAGTAAGGCTGAGGATTCTGAAACTGCAGGCATAGAAAGGCTGAGAAAGGCGGAGACTAGTAACAAACAGAATCAGTTAAGAAAAACCCTCTCGGGCCGGAGAGATAGCACAGCGGCGTTTGCCTTGCAAGCAGCCGATCCAGGACCAAAGGTGGTTGGTTCGAATCCCGGTGTCCCATATAGTCCCCCGTGCCTGCCAGGAGCTATTTCTGAGCAGACAGTCAGGAGTAACCCCTGAGCACCACCGGGTGTGACCCAAAAACCAAAAAAAGAAAAAACCCTCTCCTACAAAGCATAGGCTATAAGGCTAAGCCAATGAGGTAGTGGCTGGGGATAGCAGTACATGAGAGTCCAGCAATATTAACAAAGTAAACAAAGATCTGGTGGTAAAGGACAGGAAATAGAAAAAGCCCAAAGAGGGAAGTAAGGCTGAAATTAAGTACCAAGACACCAAGTCAACCCTCCTCCTCTTCCTGGCAAATGAATGAAAATAGGAGGAAAGGCTTTGTTCTCTGAAAAAAAATTAGTCATTTTATTCTTTCAGATTTAATGAAAACACAAAATTTAACTATCCATGTAGGACAGAACAAGGCCACAAAAGCTACTTTTTATGCTCAACAATAATCACTTAACACAGAGTGAACATCCAAAGATAATGCAAAAGCTCACTAGCGGAGCAATGTTAGGAACATGGCAACAGGAGAATCTGTTTTCCAAATGCGGCTCCCAAAATATAGCTTCTTTTTTTAAAATTTATTTAAAGAAATGTATCACATAGTTGACATAACTGATCATAATACATTTGTTTCTTTTTTTAAAAAAATATCACTGATCTTGAACTGTATACCAAGAAGCCACTAGAGGGCTCCAGTCATTAATTCACAGTCTAGGGACTGGAGAGAGAGTACAGTGGGTAAGGCACTTGTCACGCACACAATCTACTCAGGTTTGACCCCTGGCATCACATATAGTTCCTTCTGCAATATACAAGACTGATCCCTAAGCACAGAGCTAAGAGTAAGCCCTGAGAACCGCTGAATGTAGATTAAAATCACATTCTAACAGAGGAATTGAACTTGCCTGAAATAATAACAACTATTATTGTTGTTATTATCAATTTTTATTTTGGGGACACATACAGTAGTGTTCTGGATTTATTCCTAGCTGCTCATGAAAGGATCACACGTGGTAATGTTCAGAGACCCCTGGGGTGCCAGAAATCAAATCTGGGTTGGCCAAGTAAAAGACAAATGCTTTACTCTTTCTACTATTTCTCTGGCCCACATGGGCATTATAGCCAAATCTGGAATTTCATTATCTTTCGTTTGCTCTTGTGAACTAACATGACAGTAAAGTAGTGAATTTAATATCAGGGAAAAACATCAAGTGTTTTAAGATTCTGAGATACTTTGATGGGACTATATAGCAACTATCGTGAAGTAGAGAGAATGGGATTAAGTTAGTCTCAGTACTATGGATCGTGCCTGAAAATCTGACATATTGATTAATATCACCATTATTTCTATTAGAAATATCTAGCATAGAATGCCTGTCCCAGAGACAGACAGCGGGTAGAAGGCAAGAGAAAAATAGGGACATTGGTGGTGGGAAATTTGAACTAGTAAAGGGTGGTATATATTTTAAGACTGAATTCCAATTTTGAAGATTTCTGTAACCATGGTGCTTCAAAAAAGAAATTATTATTAAAAAAAGAAATTATCCAGCACATACAAACACATAACACTACAACTTGGTGACACATATAAGAACAGTGGCAGAGGTAGGTCACCCTGGATTTTCTGAAATTCTTACCTTTAATTCTAAGCCACAGGCAATCTTTTTTTAAATGATATATATAAGATCTAAGAAATGGTTTAGTGATTCTGAATTTTAAAAGCATGAGAAAATGCATAAAAACAGATTATAAGCTTAGCATATAAACCTCAGATTTATTACTAAGCACACCTAAAGATTTCTGATATTTTGAAATAAACCAAAACTAAACCTGAACTGCAAGCCAATTCACTCTGGGCGGTATAAAGAATCCATCGTGGATTTGAGCCATCTACTTTAACCCAACTTAGAATCAGCCAACATAGCACAGTTGTAGTTGAGTCAACATTCTGTTACGGATGCAAATGTTCTTGTAACCTTTGCCCAGGGCATCCTACACATGTTAAAATAATCCTGATTATGGTTTCATTTTCTGTCCTATTTTTATTTTTTTTCTAGGCAGTTTTAATAAGCAACAGTACGGCCAAAGGTGAGAGGAAGAAGCAAATAAGTCACAAAGCGTACAGTTACAACCAAAACAGGTAAAGGTATGGGATAGTATAAAAATGACCAAAAAGGTCACTTTAAATGACTGGTAATTTCCAATGCACATGACTTTTTCCTCCTGCCATGTAAAATGAATTTTACACTAAAGGACATGCAATTTTCAGTGCATGTTCTTCAATATTTTGTCCTATGCATGAATAATAAATATAATGAAATAGCACCAATAATGTTATTTCCACCAAAGCTTTAGGACTTTGCCTGGGAAACTCAAAATCAATTTACTTTTCTGTCCCTCATATGGGGCAGAAAATTAGGAGCTGCAGAATATGTATTTCAACCTCACACCACCCACTCAAATTATCACAGTAATAAAATCAAGTGTTAGAGGGGAGATGAAACACATGGTATACATATTACTGTACCATATCATTCACCATACCCCTAAACATATACATCATATTTACATTTAGTACAAATGTAGAGAGTAAATTCTACTGATATTAAACCATCTGTCCTGCTGAAAATTATACTAATTAGTGGTGGGTCTGATACTATCTCTCAAGTTTCCTGATTCCTATCCAATTTATTCTCCCAAATGCAGTGTGTAAGTTTTATTTCCTTTATCTGAGGTTTAGAGTAATGTGGTCATACATGCCTCTTTATTTCTCTGATCATCAGTACTTTGCAATAATCAGTGTATAGTATATTCTTAAAATATGTAAGAACTAAAATATTTAGTTGGCTATGTTAGGGCTGAATGTTGACAACAGTATAATAATTTATATACTGTTATTCTAGCTAAGTGTAGAAATGGTACTTCATAGAGATTTTTGATTATGAAATAACAGGTCAGAAACCACAGATGTACTGTAAACTCAGTAGCCATAAAGAAAAACAGTAATGAAGGTTCCTCGAAAGTTAAAAATATAACTACCATATGATCCAGCAATTTATCTGAAGGAAATAAAAACATCATGTTGAAGAATTGTATGTACCCGATGTTCATAGCAGTATTATTTATAACAACCAAGATATAGAAACAACTAAAGTGTTTACAGAACAATGAATAAAGAAGTTGCAGTATATATGTACAAGAGGATTTATTCCAATATAAAAAGTAGAAAATTTTGCTCTTTGTGACATGAAACGATCTTGAGGACTTTCTACTAAATGAGTCAAAGAGAGAAAGATAAATACTCTCTTATCTTAAACTAAAAAAATTCATATTAAAAGAGACCATGTTTGTGGTGGAGGTAAACAGGAGGAGATGGGATGAAGGTGATCAGTAGCAAACTTCAAGTTAGAAGATAAATAAATTCTAGAGAATGTGACATGCAAGAGAGAGAAAAGTTAAGGTACTTTACTGATGAATTTAAATTTTAAGGTAGATCTTGAAAGAGTTTTTATCAAAAGGAAAAAAAAATCCTCTCCATCTGTTTCTTGTACTTATATAAGATGGTAAACTAAATTTCCTATTTTATTTTCACAAAATATCAAAGTCATATCATTACTCTGAATACTTCAAAGTTTCAGGGTGCTGTATATCAGTTTTCTATAAATTAAACTACAGGAGGGCGGGAGAGGGCGATCAAAGAGAAAAACAGAACTACTCCTAGTAAAGTGACATAAAACTGATGTGTAGCTCATATGTAATAAATAATAAATTGTAAATAAAAGAGATCATGACTATCATATCCAATTTGACTAATTTTGATTCATATTTAACACATGAATATTTGTGACATGTGATATAAGCCAAATGTGAATTTAATTTTTTTTTTCTGTTTTAGTAAAGAAACAAGAGTACATTAGGAAACAGAGACATTAAATTTATCTTTTGCCTGGCTAATCATGAGCTCTATGGACCCTTCTTCAACTGAAGAGAGTCCTAACTAAACATGACAAAGCCATAAGTTTTAAAAAATATTTACAATAAAAAGAAACAATGGGAAGAAGAGATGGATCACCCTTTAGCCATCACTGAAGCCACCATTTACCTAAAAATTCAATATTACAAAAATTTTGGTAAAGTCATAAATAAAATATGAGGACATCTTGAAATGGAAGCTGCGGCAAGAACTTCTAATATGACACTAAGTAGTATGGAGTTTTTCTTTGGTTATAAACACCTGAGGCATTTCATTTGAATGTACTCATAAGTCTTCTGAGGTTGGTCTAGAGAAAAAGTTCAGGTCAAGAACCTACAGTTAGTGGTGAGACTATTGCATTGGTGAAAGGGGGGGGGTGTCCTTTTTGAATTTTTTTTATTTTGGCCATGCACAGTGACACTCAGGGGCTACTTCTGGCTATGCACTCAGAAATTGTTCCTGGCTTGGAGACCATCTGGGACACCGGGGGTATCGAATTGAAGTTCATCCTGGGTCAGCCCATGCAAGGCAAACACTCTACCGATGTGCCATCTCTCTGGCCCAAGGGGGTGTCCTTTTTTATAACTAAAACCCAACTACAAACATGTTTGTAATCATGTTGCTTAAATAAAGGTATTAATTAAAAAACCTGCAGTTAGGCCAGAGAAGGAACCATTATGTTGATAATTGTTGGAAAGGATAACTCTAAACAAGAACTGGATGTTTAAATAAGGTAAAGTGATATGTTCAGTAATGGTATTGCAAACCATGGTTCTAGAAGTAAAGATGAGGGGAAAGAAAAAACAGAGAAGTGTCTGTCTGTCACAGAGGCAGGCTGGGTAGTTCACAGGAGGGAAAATAGGGAAATTGGTGGCAAAAAATGAACACAGGAGAAATTATGGGTGTTGGAACAATGTATGACTAAAACTCAACTATCATAGTCATTGGAATCCAATAAAAAAAGTAAACCCCCCATATGTATGCTATTAAACTGATATTTCATGTGTCAAAGAAGAAAACAAAGAATCACTTCTGTATATTCTCTCATGCCCAACCCACAAGAAAAGCCTTATGCTGCCCTCATCTTGCTCCTTATGAGCCTTGGCCTACCAAGTGCTTTTAGTTATTACCAAGTGCTTTTAGTTATTAAAAATTCTATTTTGAATGAATAGTTTGAGTGTTAAAGCCTCCCTTTGGACATTTAAAATGTATACAGCATATTACCTCTTTCTGACTCTGCTAGATAAAAATATATGATCATTTCTATCAGAAAATTAAAAAAAAATTAAAAAAAAACACCTAATACTGTTGGCTGAGCTAATGAAAATGATACAATTTCCAGTTCAAGATAATTTTAATTGGAGAATGAATATTGATTCCTTACCTTCTATTGGGTGAAAAACATCCAAGAAGAGTTGCTTGTTTGACCATTTATCCCCAATTCCTAAAAACAATGATAAAAAGGCAAGAAATTCAGCTTCCAATATAGTCAGATACATTATAAAAACAATATGTAAAACAACTGAAATATGAAACTATCAAATAAATGAAGCAAAATTCTATTTCAACTTTTTTTGGCGGGTGTACCTCTATTGGTGCTCAGAGCTTTCTTCTGGATCTATACTCAGGGATCACTCCTGGTGGGCTTGGGATGGGGAGAAGGGATAAAATCTAGTTTAATAGCTGCAAGGCAAGCACCCTGCGTGCTGTACACTAAAGCTGCAGTATCTATTTCAGCTATTTTATCAAATGGGCACTTGCCAACTAAAATCATTAGGCCACGTAAGTAATGAATTTAAAATATTCATAAAATATATGCTGGGTAATTTCTAGAATTTTTTATCAAGATCATAAAAAATTAAAAGGAAATTGTAAAAGTTAACATTTTATCCAAAGAGGGAACCCATCTCCATTGAATTAAAGAAAAATTATTAGTATACAATACAAAGCTAAGACACTTAAGGTGGAGGTGAAAATAAAATTCAAATTAAGTAAAAGAATACATAGATAAGAACACATAAGCACTTATTTCTACACATGGAAAATAATTACTTTTTAATTAAAGTCTCATTCTGGAAACAATCACATCTAGCCACTCAGGCAGAATGTGAATGGACATTGATGAGTAGGTTCCTGATTAACATGACACTAACATTCAGGAGATGCTAACGAAAACCTAACTTCCAGGAGTGGCTATGTTCACTCAGATGGTGAGATGTGTCTTGATGTGAAATACTAGGCATCCTAAACTATGAGCAGAAAATGTTTAGATGAGCCCTGCAGAGACTGAAGGACTCATCGAGATCTTAGTCAGTGATGTTTAGAGTAAAAGGAGGATGCATCTCTATGCCCTCTGGAACGACTTATGCAGAGAGGAAAAAAGAGGCTATGGAATCTGGAGCGGACTTCTACTTATCAAAAATCCTCATGTCAGAGAAAGTAAAGAAATGGTGGGACTTTTCTATGTATATTCAACTGGAGAAGTTCAGGAGGAGGAAAATGTGATCCTGGTTGATGGCTGCCAAACAGGAGAAAGAGTTAAAGAAAGTCAATGGATACGAGCTCAAAGAGAACTAGATTACAAAATATACCAAATATAGAAAGAAAAAGCATTTTTAGGATACATATGGAACTCTGAAAATAGAGATAAAAGATGACATTTTGAGTACAAACCCAAGTGAAGGAGAGAGCTTTTTTTGCAATTAGCAGTAGAGTCTAGAAATAATGAATATGTCTGCGGCAGGAGCAGATGACACTGAAGCAGGAAAAGGGAAGGAAAAAGCAAAGGTGATGCATGGAAGCATTACTCAAGGATGAATTCACGAAGATGGAAGTGGTCAAGAAACCTTAGTGGAGGATGGAAGGCACCAATACCTTTTTCTGGAACATTAGGCTTCTCCTTTTTGTGCTTATATTTGCTGACAATTTTGTGGAATAAATTCTTTTTCTGAGACTGGAAAGGACCTACAGACAATATTAATATAAATATATTTTAAATTCACAGGGCTGCACAAAACAATACTGAGTGTTTCTAAACAAAACCTCCTCCCACCTGTGGAATAAGCACACTGTCACACACACACACACACACACACACACACACACACAAAATGGCATCTTGCCTCTGTAGTTATATAACTTAGTGCTCACTGCCTTCCTCAGGCTGCTTTACAACCCAGGCAGGGTCTCCTTGGAGAGGTATTAGGCAGCAGCCCCCATTAGAACTGGGGCTCCCTGAACAGAAACTGTGATGCAGTGACTAGAGACACATCATAACCAAAGCCAGCAGGACAACTGTATTCCAATACAGATTTGACTTTAAATCATTGAATGATTTAAGGAAGGGATGTCGTGAGCTTCCCCTTTCCCCCAAGAAATTGTCTTTTCACAAGGACAGCATGGTCAGGACAACAGGTGGCCCGAGAGCATGCCATAGCTTTCTAACCTTTCAAGGAAGACAAAATTGATTTAAATTTAGAATAAATTTGTCCTCAGGGGGAAGAAGGGGAGAGAAATCCCAGACTGTATCTTGATTTCTTCAGATAAAGAGAGCAGAATGGAGATTTAAGTCACCAAACAGAAATGACAATGGCCCTTGTCTCCCCAAAGCAGGTTATATCCAACACTGCCAATATTGCTACGTTGAAGCTGACTTTTCTGTCCTAATCTATAAATGGAACAAATAGCAAATAACAAATGATAATCATATGGATTTTTTTAAATGGCAATTCATACTGAGAGTTATTCATCTGTACCTACACGCACTACCAGTCTGCTGAAAACAGTATAAAAATTGATGGAGGTTTTTTTTTTTTTTTTTAGTAGGGGATAGTGGTGAAGGAGTTGGAAAAGGGAAAGAGAGCACAACAGATGGTGCTGGAGGCACTTCCAGCTCTGTGCTTCAGGGACTATGCAATGCCAGGTTTCTAACCTGGGACTCTGGAATGCAGGGCACGTATTCCTGTCTTTGGAGCTATAAATTGATTGTTTTTATATTCACAAATAATTGTAACCATCACCTGTCTTAGGAAATTTCCATTACATCAAAAGAAAGCCCATATACTTTCATTCTCACTTGTCCCATTTTCTCCATTTCCCCTTTTTCTAAGCATTCAATATTTTTGTTTCTGTCAAATTGCATTTCATGGGAATTTCATATGAACAGACTCTTATAAAAAAAAGGTCTTTGCCTTGGATTCTCACTTGGCATTATGTTATGTTTGCAAGTTCCTGCCATGTTGCAGCATATTAGTATTTCATTCTGTTTTAAGGCTTAACAATATTTCATTGTATGAATATGCCAAATTGTGTTTATCCATTCATTAGTGACTGGATATTTAAGTTTTCCTACCTTTTAGTTATGAGGAAGCTGTTATGAACACTAATATACATGCTTTTCTGTTTTCTTCTCAGACATACTTTAGCTGTGAGACCGCTAGGTTAAATTTTAACTCTAGACTAAGCCTTTTGAGGAACTGTCACTGTATTTAATATCCTTCCAAACACTTCCACCTGCTATTTTAATTATACTCATCACAAGAATGTAAAAATGGTATCTATTTCATTGTGGTTTAGATTTACTGTCCCTGTTGATTAATGATGACAAGCATCTTTCCTATCCTTACTTGCTATTTGTAAATAATCTTCGGAGAAAAATGTCTGATCATATTGTTTTTCCTTTGAGAACTTACTTGTCATTTTTCTATTCAATTTAAAAAGTCCTTTGTGCTCTTAAAAGCACCTCATCAATTATGTAATTTCAAATATTTCCCCCAATCTGTGGACTATTTTTTTTTCACCATTTTTGCAGTCACTGAAACACAAGTTTCAAATTTTGATAGTTTAATTTACCCATTTGCTTTTTATTAGCGTGGGCTTTATTGTTATTTTTGTATCATATCAAAGTAAACACTACAAATTACTCCTATGCTTTCTTTGGAAGATTTATAATTTTCCATCATAAATATTAAATGTTAATAACTTTCTACTCATTTCAAGTTAACTTCTGTTTATTATGTGAAAAAAGTAGAGTCAAATTTATTCTTTTGTATGTGAATTTACAACTTCCTAATACCATTTTTATTGTACTTGCTTTTTTGGGGGGCCATATCTGGCTGTGCTCAGGGCTTACTCCTGGCTCTGTACTCAGGGATCACTCCTGCAAGCTCAGATATGACCCTATGGGGTGCCAGGTAACTTGGATCAGCTACATGCAGGGTGAGTACTTTATCCACTCTAGTTTTTTCCTGGACCTAACCAAATACTGGTTTTTAAAATCACTCTTCTCAATGAATAGTTGTCTATTTACTGAAAAAATATCTGTTGATTATATATATTTGATTGCGGACTCAAATTTTAATCCCATTATATGTATTTTGATGACACTTATTATTACAGGTTTGTGGGGAGTGTGGAATGGTCTTCAAAGAATCCTCAGGAGGTCCAGCTGCCATTCCTGGTATAGCAAATCATGGTGTTTTAGTCATAGGACCCATTAACATGACGGTCAGACCTGGTAGTTGTCAGGGGCCTCAAGGGCTATACCTTGTGAATTCTGGGAAGTCATCTGATGCCAAAGATTGACTCTAGGTCCTAAGATTGTACCTAACACGAGAACTATGTATCTTCCTGGTTCCTGATTACTGTTTCTTTCTTTCCATCACCTTTCCTCATTTACTCTCTCATTTTTTTATAGCCAGTTTTGAAATATGAAAGACTTGTTATTCTGAATCTCTCACAATTCCAAATTAATTTTAAGATTGTTTGTTACTTTGCACTGAGGCAATTTGGGATGCAAAAAATGGGTTAAATTCAAAGACCAATTTAAGGGAGTAATATCAACTTAAAGGTATTTTTTCAACCTAAGAAAGTAAATGTTTTCCATTTATTTGATGGCATTCCTTCTACAATACTTTGTGGCTTTTAAGGTATCACATATTCTACAAAAAGGTAATTTTACTTCTTCCTTTCTAGTCTGAATCTTTTTTTTTTTTTTATTGGATAATGGGTCACATCCGCCAGCACTCAGGGGTTACTCCTGGCTCTATGCTCAGAAATTGCTCCTGGCAGGCTTGGGGGAATCATATGGGATGCCGGGATTCGAACCACCATCCTTCTGCATGCAAGACAAATGTCCTAACTCCATGCTATCTCTATGGCCCCTCTAGTTTGAATCTTATTTTTTTTTTTTAATATAATTCTCTTGGCAAGGACCTCTGGTAGAATGTTGAACACAAATGTAGGGAGTGGACATCCTTGTCTTGTTTATCATAGAGGGACTAAATTCAGTCTTTATTAGCGGTGGAGTTTTACAAAAGCCTTTACAGAGTTGAGGAAGGTGTTGAATATTGTCAGACGCCTTTGTTTTTTTTTTTTTTTTTTTTTTTTTGGTTTTTGGGCCACACCCGTTTGACGCTCAGGGGTTACTCCTGGCTATGTGCTCAGAAATCGCCCCTGGCTTGGGGGGACCATATGGGATGCCGGGGGATCGAACCGCGGTCCGTTCCTTGGTAGCGCTTACAAGGCAGACACCTTATCTCCAGCGCCACCTTCCAGGCCCCATGTTTTTTTAAATCTATTTAGATCAGTGTTCTTCAATCTTTAGCACACCTTCAGAATGATCTATTGAGCAGTGGTTGAAGACCACTAATTTAAATAACAATTTGCTTTTACTTTTTGTGACATTAACATAATACATTAATTGATTACTGCAAGGTTGAAAATGCATTACATTCCTGGGATAAAATCTTGCTTGTTGCTAGTGTATAATCCTTTTTATAATGCAGGATTTGGTTTGCTAGTATTCTATGTGGAGTGTTTTATTTGTATTTGTAAGAGAAACTTATCTGTAGTTATTCTTTTTTTTAAATGCTTTTCTCTAAGGTACACTGTTCTAAAACTGGCCTCATAAAATCAACTGGGAAATGTTCCACCTACGAGTCTTTAGATTTGTTTATGATAAACTAATATTAATTCTTTAATGCTTTTAGCAAATTCAATGGTGAATTTACCTGACCTTGGCTCTCTCCCTCTACCTAAGTACCATTTTTATGGCAAGTTAGAGAGCAAACCCAGATTATCTATTTCTTCCTAAGTTAGTTTTGGTGCTGCTGCTTTTTAAAAATGTTCTACTTTATGCAAGTTATCTAAATTAATGCAATATAATTGCTTATAGCATTCACTTATGATCCTCTAAGGTTGTAATATTTCTGATCTAAGTATTTGAATCGTTTCACTTAAATATTTTTCTACCTTAATATTTCTCAAATCCATGACTCTTTTAAAAAACAAATCCTTTGGTTTCATTGCTTTTTCACTATTGTTTTTCTATTCTTTTGTTTTATCAATTTCTTTATTAATGTTTATTATTTCCCTGCTTTTGTACTTGTTGTTCTTTTCAGTCTCAAGGTAGTTTTGATTATAGATCAAAAATCTTTTTTCCCTCTTACCTTGCATTTACTATAAGCTTCCCTCTAGGCATTGCATTAGCTATGGTCTATAGATTTTAGAATTTTTTTTTCATTTTTATTCATCTCAAAATATTTTATTTTCCTATTAGTAATTTTGACTTACTGCTTATTTAGAAGTATGTTTTATATTTCCATATATTTGAGTTTTTCTGATCTTTTTCCCTGCTCCTGATTTCATTCCACCATAGTCAAGAGATATAAACTGTCTTTTTTCAATGATTGAAAATACATCGATTTATTTTATGTCTAATATATAGTCCATTCTGGAAACCACTGTTACATGGAAATAAAATACTGTGTTATTGTGAGATAGAACACTCTGAATTTGTCTCATGTCTAGCTGGCATAGAGTATTCAAGTCTTTATTGATTTTTTGTGTGGTACAGTGGTTTTTAAATCAATTTTAAACATGTGGACCAGCAGCTGAAATTCACTCATTCTAGTTATTCTAGCAAACTAAATTCTATTTGTTCATAGCACTTTTTACCTTCTCACAAATTAAATACTTCTCGCAGATTAAATACTTGTTTACTGTCTGCTTTCCCTACCATAATGTAATCTTCATGGTAACAGGGCTGTCAATATTTGTTGTATGATTACATCTTTTAAAGAAGTACTTAATGCAAAGTAGAGTCTCTAGAATGATAGTTGTTGCTAATATTACTAGTACCTAAATCTGTGCAAGTGTTTTAAAATAATTACATCAAACCATCTTTATCAACAATCAATAGCAGATATTTCTGAATTGGTTGGCTATAGTCTGAAATGAAGATAAAGAATGCCTCCTCACTTGTAAATTTTGGGGAAAAACTTAAAAAAGAGAAATAAAATAGATTGAACACATACAGAAAGAACATATCATGGGCACTGTTAGTACTAACATTACAGGTGTTCTCTATAATAAATTTTCAATCACTGCCTCCTATGTATATTATAGAACCCAGAAAACTATAGGGCAGGGGTCTCAAACTCGTGGCCCATGGGCCGTTTGCGGCCCTCCGTACAACATTTCGTGGCCCGCGGCCGGCCTTCAAATGTCGCAGTATTCACGATTATTCGCTTACCGAATAATCGCAATAAAAATCGCATAAGAAAAAAATTGCATTAAACATTCGCATAACCCAGGGGCCCGGAGAGATAGCTCAGCGGCGTTTGCCTTGCAAGCAGCCAATCCAGGACCAAAGGTGGTTGGTTCGAATCCCGGTGTCCCATATGGTCCCCCGTGCCTGCCAGGAGCTATTTCTGAGCAGACAGCCAGGAGTAACCCCTGAGCACCGCCGGGTGTGGCCCAAAAACCAAAAAAAAAAAAAAAAAAAAAAAAAACATTCGCATACCCCAAGCAGTTCCGTTCGGGTATGCAAATGTTTAATGCAATTTTTTTTATTTTTTTCTTACTAATGCAATTTTTTATTGCGAATATTTGGTAAGCGAAATCCCTTATGCAGCCCTGCCTCACCCTGACTTTGCCTCCTGCGGCCCCAGGTAAATTGAGTTTGAGACCCCTGCTATAGGGTAATGTAACTAGCACGATAGATACATGGGTGACCTCAAAAGTGGAAGTAAAATAAAGAAGAAAAACAATCTTGCAAATTCTCAGGGCCATGAGGATTCTAGTAATTTATCCATAGAAAATTAATTTGGTGAAAATAAGGCATTCACTCACAGTAAAAATGTTTCTGAATTTGTCACTGTGCATGAGGACAGTGGCAGAAGGAAGGGGTTCAGAGAATCAATCTGATTAGGTGCAGGGAATGGGTTAGGTAGAAAAGAAGACATAATTTTAGACCCAAACTATTCAGAGAAATCTAAAAAGGACAACTCAGGAAAAAGCTAAAATGATCTTATTAATATTAAAATAAAAATCCAAAAATTATAGCTAAAAATGAACCCAAGTAGAAGATATTTAAGATCTAAAAAGGGGACAAACTTGAAGGATTGATAGAAAAGGATTAACTGTATTCCTTGAGTAGCAGTAATTTTAGAGCCAAGCAATAACTGAATAAATCTTCATTCAATTATGTTTCATGTTTGATATTTTATATAAAACAAACAAACCCCAAATTTGTAATCAACAAAAACTCTACTAATTTTTATAGCTAATGATTATATTAGTGAAGGACTGTCCATAGAATAAATAAGGAATTGAAAAGAAGGCAAGGAATTTAGAAGGAAATTATTCCGAAAACAAAACGATCTCACTAAATAAATTACCGCTTTGTTTCCAACTACTCTCCCTAGTTTTCCTCCCAAATTTCTTTGAAGAATCTTTATGACAGCTTCCACTTTTACTTGCTTTTGGCATGTGAAAAGTAGTTTAGCATTCCACTTACTTTTGTGGTAGAAGGCTTGTATTTTGAGGCATCAATCACCTCTACACTAACTTCCCAGTTGGGGAGAAAATAGCAGATAAATCACAACCAAAGAAGAAGAAAAAAGTGGTGCCATCAACATTGACATTAACTTTCTCAAGGTATTAATGTTGTATGAATCTGGATTCAATGGTGTGTGATTGTGTGCTTAAGGTTCCGATGTGCTTGAGGTCCCAAGTTTAGTTACTGGCAACCTGAACACCACAATCAATAGAGGGCTATGTATACTGCCCGCTAGGAAGAATTCTATAATATTTACATATATACATATATCTGGGCCAAGGAGACAGCACAGGGGACTAGGCATGGGATCCATGCCTTGTTAGAGAATATAGGATTATATTAGGTATACCTTTTATATCTGCAAATATGTGACACCATGTTTCTGGTAGCATTTTGCAGCTCAGAAGACTCACATAGTAATGGGGGAAAACAAACCCAAGAATTCTGCACAACCAGGAAGCAATTACCAATATAAAGGAAGCAGGATATCAGCAGATACCAATACTCTATATTGAAAGGATCCTCAGGCTAACTCAATCCCAAATGGGATTATGATCTCAACTTTAATTTTGTAAACCTGTTTGTTTTATTGCCACAGTGAATTTTTAAAAATTTCAAATCTGTATCATTGAAAATTTCAGACTTAACCATTAAGTATGAAACAGGGAAGATGAAGAAAATGATTAGTTAAGGCTAAGATGATAGAAGAAATAAAGGAGAAAAGAAGTCAAGTTAAGCTGAGGAATAATTTAAATGCTATAACTGAATTCAAACACTTTCTCCCTGGCCATACTTTGTTTAAAAATTACTTTTTGTGAAACATCCTGACTTCATATAGTTTTGTAAAGAAGCACTCTATGTTACCTGTGAACCTGAATAATGTGTCAAACCAAATTTATTTTGAGGTATCAATTAAATTGAAAATAATTTTTAAAGTTTTCATTTGAAATATGCAAGTAAGATATCAGAAACACTACAGAAATGGGCTTCTTCAGTTGAAAGCAATTTTTAAATGTCTTTAATTTACTTGAAAAATTGTTCTTAAAATTCTGTCTCTAATCTCCATGCTCTGTCTCAGTCCAATTAAAGAAAGGTAGCATCAATTTATTTTCTTCCCTTTTCATTGAAGCTCCATTATACAGACATAAGGAACAAGATAGAATTAGTGGAGGAGAAGATGGCAAACAGAAAGAGAATACTTAGAAATCCAGATAGAAAAGAAAATCACTAAGAAAACAGTGACATAAACTCAAGTAGGTCTATCATTTTGAGATGCAAATGTATCAAACTATATATTTACATATATATGCAGTTATGATAATTCCCTATAGAAATTACAAGTCAGAAAGATTCTATTTCCATCTTATATAATCTTAAATGGGTAAAAATAAAGATCATATTTTAAGGCAGGAATAAACAATTTTCTGAATACTGAGCATAATATTTTGAATGCTGAATGAGAATAAGTACAGTAGAAAATAAAACATGGGTATACTACACGTTATTTTTGCAAAAAATAAACAAGTTTCTCAGGCAAATGCTCTTTTACAAATGAACTAATGATCTCATAAACAATGTTTGCTTTGAATGATTCATTATGCAAAGGTGTAAGGGGTCTAGAGTCTAAGAAAACAATCTCTTCTATTCTCTAAAGATCAGGCAATTATAGCACAGCTGGTATGATAATTTCATTAATAACTTGTAGAATAGTATACTGGTGCTAATGCCAAATTTCAATAAGTCACAACTACTATTTCATCAGTTTGTTAAATAAAGAATATGCTATTTAATTTCTGCTTTATTTAATTGCATTTTGTGTCCTGAGTCAGACTGGAGAGCTAAAACTGTAATCTTAGATTTCCTACCTAAATTATTATGTATCTACTAAGAAGCAATGACTCAGTGGCCTCATAGGCATAAAGAGACGTTAAGATGAGATTTTATATCATATATACCTCATCTATATGTGTTATGCACTCCACATTCCATATCAAAAGAAATATTGTTATTCTTAGTTGGGATAGGCAAAATTTTAATAGACTACAAAAACTCCAGAGAAGATATCTGGAAAATAGATCTTGATTTCAGGATTTTTCAGTTTTACAAAAATCCACTGTTACAAGATCCTAGTTAATTTGGCCAACTTCAGAACTTAAAGTGAATGTCTTCAACAAGTGAAGAAAAAAATTAAATCCTGTATATTAAACAAGCTCCATTTTAATAGCTTGTCAGGTATTTTATCAACAACTTTGAGCCTAAGAATTACAGGAGTACAAGAGACCTGGCATTCTTGGCCTCATAAAATTCTTTGGCTGTTCATAATTCTAGGATACAAAGACAGTCATTTCATTTGGTTATCCATTATGGTGCTCAGCTACCTACCTGTCAACAAGTTATTCTTTCTTGTTTCTGCTTCTTAAAGATCACCATACAACTCTATTTCTTTCTCCAAATGAGCTAATTTACTGATGGAACTTTTGCAAATGTTATACACTATACTTGTTTTTATTAATTTCAGAGGAAATGTACAATTCTAAAAATCACTTTTCTGTTCTTTGCCTTTCATCATGAAGGGGTAATTTTCTTTAGTCTTTCAGAATTAGATTTGACTTACAGATCTCAAAGTGGCACTCCCAGTTCTTTTAACTAGTATACTAAAGGGTTGTTAGGTCTCATGGGAGGAAGGGTTAAGTTTCTTCAGAGAAAAACCTCACAATTTTCTCTAGATATATATTTTATATCCAAAGAATCAGTAATATTTATCTCATGAATATTTAACTCTGATCTGATCATTATCCATGATTCTTAGAATTAAACAAACTTATATCTTATATTTCAATATAAAATATATAAAAGGGAATTAATCTAACTTAAAATAATGCAGGCAATAGATACTTTTACATGGTAATTACAACAGCTGTCTCATCAACTCCTGCTTAGAATCTGACCCTGAAAATAACAAAAGCTCAGTAAAATCAGTTTATTTCTCCTTTCACTGCCTTATAGAAAAACTAACTAAACCATGTTATTAATACTTATACAGAAAATGAGAGTTATAGTTCCCTCACAGATCTCTTGATCTAAAGTAAAACTGGAGAACAAGACTTTCAAAAAAAAGGGGGGGGCACATTGCTATTTTAGGTTGGAAAATACTTCATGTATGCTTGAATGCCCTGCATAGATTAGGAAATTTAGTACTATAATTTCTGTCCAATATATATTAAAAAAATCTCTTCCTGAAACAGAATGATTGTACAGTGGGTCCCCAATCATGCCAGGAATAATTATCGAGTGTAGAGGCAAGAGTAAACTCAGCACAGCCAGTTGTGGCACCAAAACAAAACAAAAATAAAAAAAAAAGAAAAGAAAAGAAAGAAAATACATAAGAAAAAAATTGCTTAGATGTTGAGACACTGACAACCCCTTCTTTGATATATCATATTACTTGATGAGTTGCTGTGATCCACATAAATTATGATGTACAATTAAAAAACCCCTAATATACACAGGTAAAAAAAAACACATTCTTGAAACCAAATACAATAAATAGTCTTTTTTCTAAATTAAAAAGAACAGAATTTCCTTGAGTGTTATGGGGAATTTTATATTTTTTTGGTTAGTTTGATAAACACACAGAAAAGTTCATTGTTCCAGAGTCTAGTCAGTCACCTACACAGTGAACGAAAAAATAAGACTCAGCCAGAAACATTTTGTCAAGAAAAGTTCAACATTCCAAATTAGAATTCTGGGATGCAGAAGGTCAAATATCAGGTGTAACTAGTTTAAAAAGGCAAATGTATAGGTTGAAGTCCAAGTGACAGTCGGTGGAGAATTGAGAAGGAAAAAAAAAGAGGGGGGAAATAAATGAAATAGAATTTAAGATAAAGCATCCTGCATTTCCAACTCACTCCTGCCTCAATTCTAAATCCATTTGTATATCTAAAGGTTGCTGGATTAGCTGAGATTCTGTCTAAAGAGTAGGAAGGTTTGTACAAAGCTAACCTTTGCTGGTTTTAGTTGGTTCTGAGGACGCATTTCCAGTCTTCTTCTTTTTTCTTGAGACAGGTCCACATTTACGGTCAAAAGTAACAGGACTATATTGAGGGAGGCTGTTGAATTTTTTTTCAAATTCTTCATCCAACTTTGCCGAGCTATTTAATAAGGAGGGTGGGACAGAAATCCATCAGTACATGATATAAATACTTGAAGAGAAAAATGACAGAAGGCATATCTTGATACAGTTCAATTCAAAGCATCCCTGAGAATTAGAATCTGTTAAAATTCTTTGCAAGGATCAAAAAAGTCTTCAGAAATACTTGAGAAAATGTAACAATTTTCTTAATAAATTCACATGACAGTTTATTATTACCTCAGGAAATAGAAGTATAATATAAAATACTTGAGCATTTTTGAAGTGTGGAACTTGCCTTTCTCTTCATTAGCTTATGAACTTTTCTACTAATCTCTGCAGAGACTCTTCTAGCTTCCAAAAAGCTAGAGGTATGCTGGTTTTGTGGCTGACATGTCTAGGGATGGTTTGCAGCCAGGCCATTTCCTACCCCCCACTCCAGCACCAATCTATTTTCAGAAGTTCCAGCAGCCACATACATTGTACAGAGCTTTCTATCATGTCTGTGCAAGCAACCAAAGGCTAGATTCATCTAACTAGACAGAGGCCCAACTAGAAGGAAAAGCTCTCTCACTGAGGCCCTTTGGGAGGGTAGCAGGGCAATTCCCATCCACTGAAGCCCTGGGGACTGTACATACAGACCCACCCTATAACTGCCAATCTCTAGGAAGTTGGAAGCCAGGCCCTGCTGCCACTTTCTCTGCCTCTATACTTCTAGAAGTCCTGGCAGCCACTCCCAGAAACCACTGTTGTTGGGCAGACTTTAAGTATATGATCAGTTAACCTTCAAGAAAGGAGCAAAATATGTGAAATGGGGCAAGGAAAGCCTCTTTAACAAGTGCTAAGAAAACTGGTCAGCCAAACTTAGGAAAATGAACTTAGATATCCTCCAGACGCCATGCACAGAAGTCAAATCAAAATGGATTAAAGACCTTGGTATCAGACCTGAAACCATAAGGTATATAGAGGTTACATAGATTAAAGACCTTGGTATCAGACCTGAAACCATAAGGTATATAGAGATTACATAGATCTCTCCATGATGTTGAAAGCAGAGGTATTTTTAAAGATAAAATGCCACTGGCCAAACAATTGGAAACAAATATAAACAAGTGAGACAACATTAAGATAAAATGTCCTAAAAAAATACAAATGGCCAAAAGGTACATGAAAAAGTGCTCCACATCATTAATCATCAGGAAGATGCAAATCAAAACAACAATGAAATATACCTCAAAACAGTGAGACTGGTACTCATCCCAAAGATTACCAACAGCCAGTGTTGGCATGGATGCAGGGGAAAGATATCTTCAGTCACTGTTAGTGGGAATGATGAGTGGGCCAGTCTTTTTGGAAAAACAACATATGGATATTCCTCAATAAACTATGAACTGAGTTTCCATATGACCTAGAAATACTACCCCCTGAAAATATACCACAATGGCCCAACCACACAATGCAGAAAAAGTTCTGTACTCTTAGGTTCACTGTAGCACTATTACAATATCCAGAATCTGGAATCCAAGTGTCCAATGAGTGAAGAAACTATGATTTACCTGCACAACAATACTATTCAGCTGCTAGACATTCGTGAATTAATAAAACTTCTTGATATGGATCAACATGGAGAGTATGATGCTGAGTGAAATGAGTTAAGAGGGAGAAGAAAAGACATAGAAATGACTGCATTCATTTATGGTATATAAAAAACATAAAATGAAAATAAGACTCAAATACAACAGAAACAAAGACCAACAGGACTGGTCCATAATAGGAAGCTTGCCATAAAGTGGAAGGGGAGGTGGTGGTCAGTCTGGTTAGGAAAGAAAGGACCACTATGAAAATGACATAGATATAATAAATCTAATAAATATAGATATAATAAATAGAAAGAGTAAAAGTGATAGGCAAGATAAACTTTCAGTAAAAGTATTGCAAACCACAGTACCTAAAGGGAAAAAAGAAAATAAGAGTAAAATAGAACTGAAGAGAGGCAGGCTAAGGGCTGGGAGGGAAATGGGGGAACATTGATAGTGGGAAAAGTAAATTGGTGAAGGGAAGGGTAAAGTTTAATGATAAACAACTTCATAACTGAGAATGTCACAGTGATTCAATTAAAAAAATATGTCATCAGCAAATTTTGGGCTGGTTTTGACTGTAACCATGGCCCTAACACAGTTGTGGTAAGAGACCTTCTGGATTTTAGATTGCTGCTGGCTTTCACTAAGATGCGAACTGAAAAACTACATGAGTATGGCGGTGCCTGGTAGAGCTAAGAGGAAAGCCAATAGGGAAAAGAGCAGCTTTGTCCCACAACTCAGAAGAATCCAATGTGTCAGGCTAACCAATGGTAGACTTAAGACATGCCCACCTGTTCTCAGTTTTGAAGGACTAGACTGAAGCTGGGGAAAATAAGATGACAATTAGAATGTCAAAAGAAAATGAACCCTACTATACTCCATGAAAGGAGCATGGTAATGTTTCTCCCTTCCCATGATCTTTTTCTTCTTCATGTAAAAAAATTTTATACTAAAGGAAAATTACCTAATTGTATTGTAAAATTAAAAACTATTTGAAAGCTACCTGTATTTGTTGAGTTTTTCATATATTCTAAAAACCAAAAGAAAAATATAAAAATTCAAGAAGACCCTTAAGTTTTTTTCCCTATTTTTCAAACCATTATTCTAAACTATATTTTTCATGGTGAAGTCTATAAAATCACAAATGCCAACACTCAGTGAATTTTTCTCAGCTACAGTTTTTAGCTAAACGGCAGCAGATTTTCTGCAATATAGAGGTTTAAAATGCTAATTTATAAATCTGAGATGACTGAGAGAACTGGCATATATCTTCACTCATATTCTAGGCTGTCATGTTTTAAACAAGGCCAATCCAGAGTGTCTGACTATTATAGGTCAATTCTGACACTGAGTGAAGGAAGAAAACCCAGAGATTTACTAAGCACTGGTAGAAAAAAAAATCATATAAATTCATATGGTCTCCTTATAAAATATTTAAAAAAATAAACTTCCCACAAAAAACTCTTGTTAGGGATAGCTTTTTCAAAAGGTTGTTTCGTTTTTCTTACTCCTCAAAGGAGACTGGTGAAAATATCTCTCACCATTTGAGGGGCCTTCTTTCTAATCAAAGTGTCACAGCCAAGTTTCAATGGAGAAGTCATAATGCCTGCCCAGTTTTCCTAGAACTTCAGAGGGCTACAATGAGTCCTCCTCCTGTGAATTCTAGAAGCTTTAGATCATAGGTCCTAGACTCAATGATCATTTTGCTTGCCCAGATGTTGTGAATTTGTATCAATTAATAATCACAAATATGATTTTCACATCACTCTGTATAATGTGAGCAACACTAATCTAACTTGGATTTTTAAAAACATTAGAACAGAAATACATAAAATTATAGACACAAAAATATCTCGATACAATTAATACAATTAAATTATGAGATTAATTTAGATTTTTCTACTTTATGATGACCAAGAGTTTTAGAATTAACCAATATTTAGAGGACTATAATACTTACAGAATTATGTAATTCCCTCAAACAGAAATTCAAATATTTATGAATAAACTGATATAATATTCCCAATGCATAAATATGCATATATTATTTAAACACACATGAAAACTATTAATTTATTCAATGTATTCTCTTCAGTTGGGCTAATGAGAATACTCAAAATGTCTTCCAATGGAATACATTTCTTCACCAATATAAAGTACTAGATCTCTTAAAGTATTTTAAATAAGACTTACATTTGAGAGTTCTTGGTATGTTAGGAAAAAGAAGACATGAAATGTTCTTATACATAGATAGGCATGAAGAATATCATGCTCAGTGAAATAAATGAGAAGGACAGACAGAATAATTACACACATCTCTCTGAGATATTAAAAAAGTAAATCAAAACATAGTATGAAAACAATACCCCCGAACAATATAAATGATGGAGAAGAAGTGCAGTTAGAACAGTAAAGGAACCACTATTTACAATAAGAGTCAGAAATAATCACTCAGGACGAGAACTGGGTGCTGAAAGGAAGTAAAGTGATATGCATGATATGCCTTAAGTAACAATATTGCAAACTATAATACATCGTGCCTAAAAGGGACAAAAAGGGTAAAGGGGAGAGCAAGAGAGTGTGATAAAATGTCAGCCATAGAGGCTGAGAAGGGAATGGGAGGGAAAATAGGGAAATGGATGACTGGAAATTAACACTGGTAAATGATGGGTTAATTTCCAAAAACTTAACCATGAACAACCTTATAAATGTGTATCTCACAGTCATTTAATTAAAAATTTTAATAATTGGGGCCATAGTGATAGTACTAGATATGGCATTTGCCTTGTATGTGGCTGATCCGGGCTTGATTCCTGGCATCTCACATGGTCCCGAGCCTCAGGAATAACCTCTGAACATTGCAGGGTATGGACCAAGAACAAAAAAAGATTATTAAAATAAAAAACCACATTATTGATTAATTGTATAAATTACCAAAACCACCACCACCACGACCAGAAATCAATTGATACTTTTGATTAGTTTTCCCTTCTGTACTTCACTTGTACAAAGTGCTAAGTGACTGTTTAAAGGATAAACCATGATTTATGCTTATCTGAAATTCTACTTAAGTCTGGACAATGTGCTGAATGTGCTCAAGGTCTTACCCAAGAAAGGAATCTTCCTTAGATTTCATCTTTTTAAACTTTTTGCTTCCACTGGTCCCACTCTGATTGTAAGTCCAGCTTTCTTCATTCCAGCACCCCTCATGATCAGAGGAGTTTCCTTTTCCTGAGCTTCGTTTCCCTAAGAAAATTTCAAGACAAAGGATGTGATTAGTAAATTAAGATGGGAAAGATATCACCTTAGTTGTATGGGCTATTTGTAACTATTTCAGAGTTCTCAAACTAATTCTTGAAAGTTAATCCCTAACACAACTTGTAAGAGATAGCTCAATGGAATAAATGCATGTTTTGCATGTAAGAGGCCCTCGTCTGTATCATATGATTCTCTGAGTACTGCTGTGAGTGATTCTCTAGCAAAGCACCTGGAGGAGTTCCTAGGACTAATGAGTGGCCAAAAGCAAACCAAAAGCAAATAACAAATGCAAAACAGTGACTTGTATTCTCTGAGATCCGCTGTCTTTTTCATAATAGGTATTATTTGACTCCAGAAATAATGACTAGCTTTTACATTATCTTACAGTCTCAGTTGTAGGTGTGGGAGTCTTTTGCTATTAAGCATCATAAATTCTAATTTCCTTAGGATTTACTGGAGTTTTAAACTCCCAAGAATGTCCATTCAGAAAGTGTTTGACCTATAACTTACATATCTCCAGTTCAAAGTGTTTCCCTACCAAGATTTATGATGGCCAAAAAAATAAGTTTATATTAAATACTATGGAATAAGAAATTACACTATTTTCTGGACATTATTTGTATATATATATTTACTTTAAATATAATTTTGATTACCTATTGGAGAAAGCTATTAGTTTATTTGCTTCTGGAATCTACAGATTTATATTCTGATAAATTTATATCTGCCTAATTCAGGATACCCTTTTTCCATCAGATTATAAGCTTGACTACAAGACCCAACCATGCAATTCTGATCCTTAAGAACAAGAAAGTCCTTATTGGTGAACAAAAAAGGTTTAAGTTATTTTCCACACATATCCTTGAGAACAACCCACAAAATGAATGCGACTCTGTAAAGGTGCTAGAAAGTGTGGGTAAAATGATAAATTATATGGACTATAAATCACAAAGAATCATCTAAATGTAAAATATGAGGTATTTAAAAATTAGCCACCACAAATTACCATCTTCAGGACTAGGCTTTAGAAATACAATGTTCCAATACCAACTTCTTCATCACTGTCCACTTCCCTCTATTAATGTCCTAGTTTCCTTCCCACCTACCAGACGGCCTCTATGACAGGCATTTAAAAAATGTAGATATTGTGGTTTACAGTACTATTAATACGGTTTTATCCGTGTCATTTAGCATCTTTGAGCATCACTCCATCCTTCTCCAAATTGACGCTGACCTCCGGCACACTCATGGTGTTCTCTTCTTTGTCCTACCTTTCCCCCACTATCACCATCTGCCACCCTAAAACATTTTCTGCTGCTGACTTAAGAGACCATATTGGTCTTTGGTGAGGGACGAGGTATTGTGCCATACATAGCAGTGCTCAAAGATTATTCCTGGCTCTATGCAGTATTTGGAATTCAAACCGAAACTTAATCAGGGGCTGACACATAACATGTAAGGCAAGCCTAATTCTTCCTCTGTCCAGATCACAAATTATTCTTTATGAGTTCTTTTTATGTAGGCCTATAACAGAAGTCCTGCTAGATATTCATGACCTTTTCAGATTGGCAGAAGTCACTTACCTCGGTCAACATTAGCTCGCAGAGAGGTGAGCATGCCCTCCGACACTAGAGTTTTATAAAGAGCACCTTTACAAGACCTCTCAGATTTTCGGGAGCCACACGCCTCTATTTTCCTGTGACAGTCACTGTCTTCAGGCTTGGCCTGTCCAGAAAGGCTGGGCAGTAATGCATCCTCAATGGGGGTCAATGGTTCTGCTTTTATACCCTCTGGCACCTCACCAGAAATGTTCTTGCTGGTAGAAATACTAATGAAATCTGGAGGTCTTGATTCTTTGGTGGTGTCTGAGGATTTCTCCTTAGACATTTTTTTCTCTCTTGATTTCACTTTTTTCTTTGGTGGCTTGGCATCCAAAATGCTTCCCTTGCCACTGGAGGATGTGCGGACCTTCTTGCGAGGGGTTTCTCCAAGCTTTTCAATGCCCCAGTCTCCCTTTGCAACGGCTTCAATAGTGTATATGACACTCTCAATATCAGACTCCGAAGACTGCCGTTTCTTGCAGGTCTTCTTTGGTGTGGATTTCTCGTTTCCGTGTCGATCCATTTTACTCTTCTTCTTTTTCTTTTTCAGTTTTTCTGGCTTGCTTAATGATGTGGGATCCTCAATGATCATAATTCCATGAGGATGGCACATGTGATCCTTTCTACTGGGAACGTCGCTTATTATTATCTTGCTACTGGCAGAGTAAGAAAAATCAGGGAAGTGGCTAAATTTTTGATCTTCCTCTAACTCTTCTTTCTTAATTTCTTTGGGATTCTCCATTTTAATAGGCATTATGTCATCTAGATGCAACTCCTCAAAGTTTCTCACTTCCTTTGAATCTCTCATATTTTCCCTAGCTGATTTTTCAAATTCTGTTTCCTTCTGTAATCTGTTTTCATCTGTTCTCTCTATTTTAATTTCTCTTTCTTCCCTTCCTTTCTCCAATTCTTTAATTCTTCCACTAATTGGGTCTTTTGCTTTTAGTAGCTTTGATTCCTCCATTTTCATTCCTTCTGATGCCAGGCACATCTAACAGTTTTTAACAAAATAAGAGAACAATAAATTGTTATTATTCTATAATTGAAATAAGCTTAAACTTTTAAGTTATTTTCTTTAAAACCCTAAGTGTGAAAACATTAAATCAGCCCAATCCTGCCAAACTCATTCAAATGACTTCTATTAATAAAAGTTTTTGCATTCAATGCTAAATAAGCAATACCAGAATTCTTTCTTTCCAGACACATCACAAACTCTTCCTGAAATTTGTATTTAATAAAATGGTAATGTAAAAAACCAAGACTTAGGGGCTGGAGAAATAGCATAGTGATAGGGCATTTACCTTGCATGTGATCAACCTAGCACAGACCCAGTTTTGAACCCCAGCATCCCATATAGTTCCCTGAGCTTGCCAAGTGTAATTTCTGAGTGCAGAGCCAGGAGTAACTTCTGAGCACCACTGGATGTGGCCCCAAAACCAAAACCAAACCAAACAAAAAAAAAACAAAACAAAACCCCAAGACTTAGTAAGAGAAGAATGATATCCAGAGTTTCAAAGATCTGATTTTGGGTGCTAACTTTGTACCTAGGATGAGCCATTCCACTCTTCAATCTTCAGTCATCTTTGTAAAATGAAAATATTAAGAGTAGTTGTCAGAGGTAAGAAGAGTTGTGAGATCTAAGTGTCATGATGACTTATGGGGGTTCTTAGTAAATCACTTTTTTTTATTTTTGGTTTTTGATTTATGGGCCACACCTAGTGACACTCAGGGGTTACTACTGCCTATGCACTCAGAAATAGCTCCTGGCTTGGGGAACCATATGGGATGCCGGAGGATCGAGCCACAGTCTGTCCTAGGTCAGCCGCATTCAAGGCAAACACCTTATCACTGGCCACTGCTCTGACCCCATTAAATCACTTTTAAATTGGTCAAATGTTTGCTTTTACATTTTTCTTGGGTAAACTAGAAAATAGTAATAGTTACTATCTATCCACTTTAAGTTAAAAATGATAAGATGAATCACTGCACAATTACAGAGATTTTTGTTAATTAACAAAATGTGGGTTCACAAATGCTGACAGGTAACTATAAAAATCATATAAGCAGAAAACCTAATGGATGTGTTTAAACTTACCTGGCAACAAAAATTAGACTAATTTGGTTGCCAATCCTGACCATAAGAAGTTAACCTGCTTAATTTTTTCAAGTCTTAATTTACCTCATTTTATATGACTAGTTCATATGCTTTCACTATCAAAATCTTCATGCATTTGCATAAGCACTAGGGGAATTAATTTCTTAGCATAAGATAGATATTCCTTATCATCTCCTAAAAATATTCTGAATATCAAAACACATCTGGTAGCAATTTGATTAAGTTTTTTAATTCTTGGAATTTCATATTTTGAGAATTAAAGGAGAAATTTACTGTATTACTTTCCAACTTTCAGGTGACAGCAAAACATCAATCTGAAACTGTTTTATAGAAGGAAAAATTACAGTTTATTATAAAATTTATTGGAATTTTATATAAAGGTGCCCAGTAAAAGACACAGAGATTGGAGGTCAGATGAAATATTCAGTGGCCAGAGAATCATGCATGTAATAAGATGGTATGTGAAATCAAAATCCACTACTGAATTGCCTTACTAGTATGTCAGGGTGGCCTTGCTGGCCCCTGACATTGTAGAGTCTGAGACAATCCTAGGGTTCCAGTATTGAACTACCTGCCCTGTCTGGCCAAGTACCGCAGGAAGTGGTCCCTGGTCAGTAAGGTACCAACTCTATCTGAGGAAGCTTTATCAGGAGACAAACACACTGATCAGGCAAAGAGCACCAAAGTAGAAGCACTAACTCTACTTTGCATTAGCAACCTAAGAGGGAAAGGGTAGTGGGACTTGCCCAACCCCCAAATCAAGTACATGAATTAAGAAATGAATTCATTAAAAAATCATTTGATCAAATGGCAAGTTGTCAGAGATTATTAACATCTTTAAAATTCATTTTTAAGTGGATAACACATTGAATTAAGTATCAGAGGCTTTCACCTCACTTTCCCCCTTAGAACTTTCAATGAATCTCAAATCTATGTGAATCATGTTATGATTAGTAAGTCTGAGAAGAACCTGGAAAAAGTGAACAAGACAAGAGCACCTAGACTTTCACTTTTACCAGGAAAATCTGAAAAACTATAAATTCATAGACATCCTTTTCAGAAATCCTCTAAGTTAACTTTTAAAACTGCAGCAAGTATTTATAAAGTGAGAACTTCTCTTTATTAAATCTACCCAGAAATAATATCAAAGCAAAATGATATCTTCTGTTAACTCTGAACTGTCATTCACTTAATCTTTCTATACATGTTTTGTTCTCATAGAAGAATTTGCTATTTTTCTACCAATTTTGAAATAATTTTTATCTTCCTTTGTCTCTTATCATAAACTTTCTCGTGTAGTAAGACACACCATAAGAAGAGAGTACATAAGTCTGGAAAGAAGACTAAAAAGACATCCTCAAGTTAAATTCTATGTTTTTTCAATCACTATCATTCTGGTGGCCTTTAATAAGTCATTTCAGTGACCTTTTACCATATAGACACTGGGTTTTATAGTGGCATGCCAACGGTTTACATTTGCACAGGTTCATCCTAGCAAACTTAATACTACTTTGCAAGCTCTATTCTCCGCTTCAATATATTGCAAAATGATTTTCCTCATCACCCTTGTTAGGATTCTACAGCTAGGAATGAAATGGAACAAATCAGACAGTCACTCTGGGGATAGGCTCTGTGAAATGGAATTATATTTCTCGTGAAGGTAATTACACTGAACACTAGTCATGCTTTACTTCCTATTTCAGGCTCTTAAGTTTTTTCACAAAAAGAGTATGTTAATCTTAAATTATGTGTGTGTACTGTACACTCAATTACATTAGTGGAAGTAAAATTTTAAATAAATAACCCCAAACCTCAAACTAGACATCAGAAATCTCTCTAGTCAAAGTATGTATAAATCAGACTCTTAGAAATGGGTGTCAATTTAGAGCTTAGCTACCATAGTTTTCATACCATTAAGACACACTTTCCCCTCCCAAAAGATGCATCTGATGGAGCAAATGCTATCTGGAGCTGAAGCCTGAGTATAGGGGAGGAAAGCATCTAAAAACTATGTGCATCCTATGGTCAGGTGCATCTTACTGAGCAAAAAATATGGTAATGTAACCTTCTTTTAATATAGAAATTAATCTTTTTAATACATTTCTGAAAGTTGGTTATCACAATGAAGACAATAATACTTTTACTCTAGTAAAGTAAAATATCACTCTTTTACATGCTAATCTATTACATGCAGTACTATTTAAAACTTTTAAAGTACTGAGCAAAAATTTTTCATCCTGCTAGTCTCAGTTGTTCCTGAAAGAACATACAATAATCTATTTGCTCTCATGACAGATTTTGAAGTCCTGGGTAGACTTGATGTTTGTATCACTTACTTTTCAAAAGTTGGGGTTCTTTTATTTAGATGTAGCCTGATAAGAGCAGGAGCTTTATTAAAATACCTGCTTTCTGATCAAGTACCATAAGTTGTTCAAGCCCATCAGGAGCTATGTAGTGAGACTTGAATTTGTAAGAGGAAAATCTTTCTGCTGTGTTGTGAAGCAAAAAGGACCAAAGGTGTGTTTGCATATGATATACAGTTTCACAATAGCTAGAGAGCACCAGATGCTTCAGTATATAAGCTAACCTTCCTATGATACTCTAGAGAAGTGAAATATTTGACACTCAGGGTAGGCACTATTTACCTTCCACTGAGTTCCAAAAATAATGTCTTCCTTATTTCATTTTTTTTTGCTTGCTTGCTTGTTTGTTTTTTTTTTCTTGTTTTGGGGCCACACCTGATGACGCTCAGGGGTTACTCTTGCTATGAGCTCAGAAATTGCTCCTGGCTTGAGGGACCATATGGAATACCGGGGGATTGAACCGTAGTCCATCCTAGACTAGCGCAGGCAAGGCAGACACCTTACCATTTGTGCCACTGCTCCAGCCCCCTTATTTCATTTTTTTTTTGGTGAGTTTTTACTGGCTTTTTTTTTATTTTGGCACTTTGATTTGCAATGCTGTCAACAATAGAATTTCTAGGATACAGTGTTTCAACCCCACACCCACTATTGTGTCCATGATCCTCCATCAATATCTTGAGGTACACTTTATGTTCCTGTCCCACTTCCTAAGCAAAACATTTTTTCTCCTTTGAGTTTTTATTGTTTGGAGCACATGATTACAATAGTGTTAAGATGGTTTTGATGAACAGTTGACTCATATCAGCACAAACAAAGTGCCTATCCTTAAACAATGTCCAGATGTTACCATCTCCACTTCATCAATGACACAACACCCCACTCAACGCTGGGCGCCGTATCTCAGGACCAAGGGAACATCATTTTATTTTATTTTATTTTTGCCACACTCGGGAATGTCATTTTCTAAAACCTTTTTTCTCTTGTCTTATTTCTCTGTATAAACCATAGATTACTGAGCTCATCTAATATTTGTCTAAAACCTGGATTTATTATTGTTATTATTATTATTAAAGTTTGCCTTTAGAGCATGCTAAAAGCTTGGTTTCTTTAATTATGGATTATTAAAATGTATTTTCTACATAGAGGCAGCATTCTATTTTTTTATCTTGTGATGTTCATCTTTTCAAACTGAGAATTAGGGACCAGAGAGATAATAATAGTGAGTAAATCACTTGCCTTCTATGTTGCTGACCTGGGTCCAACTCCTGGGACCCTGTAAGGTTCCATGAGTCCAATGGGACACTCCAGTGCCCTTAAATTTATAGACAGGAGTAAGACCTGAGTATCAGGTGTGACCCCAAAACAAAACTAAAAATAAACTATTTTCCATCTCCGTAGCCGTATTCAATAAAATTGCTTTCTGTGTCTTGGTATACATCTTTGTAACAGTCTAAGAAGGCCTTTATCAAGGTCTAGGGCCATCTAGCGAACTTCTTCCATTCAACAGGTTGATAAAACTATTAATTAAATTCACCACTCTAAGATTTTATTCCAGTCTGAATCCATCCCACTCCTGTATTTTATAGCAAGGATATTAAAGCTGTTAAGTCTTTTTGAAATCTGGATATAGCATGCCAACAGCATTTGTTAAGACTATTTTTACAGTCATACCAAATAAAAATAAAAAAAAACATACCAAATAAAATACCAGCAAGTGTCTTATTTGGCAAAAACCAAACAACTTAAAGCATATCCAGCAGAGAGAATTTAATCAGGGAAAATAGTTAAATGGTCAAAACAATTTAAAACCCCCCACAAGAGGAGGTGGTGAGATGTGCAAGTGATAAGCTGCCTTTGAATCTTTGCACCTCCCTCACTATCCTCTGTTACTCTAATCTTCTTTTGCTCCCATCTACTAGCTTCCCACTAGTGTCCCTCACCAATGATCCCAATAGGAAATCAGGGAAAAAGGAGAACCCAGGAAAGCCCCTTTTCAACCATCTGGGCAATAAGCCAACAAGCAGAGCAAATAGGCTTTGAGTCAGCACAAATGGTGATGTCTTTTATTTTATTGAGATGTTTATAACTTCATGTTTTTATCTTTTTTTTGAATTCAAATACTTTACTATTAGAAATAATTTTCAATGGTTTCTCAGAGCTAACAGCCTGTATTTCATGTAATAAACAGAAAGTGGAAACAGCTCTGGGTGATAGACTCTTAAAAAATGCCACCACTCTTTAATGTGAATAAATTTTATTTTGATAGGCAGTTTCAAAACACAAGGAATCAGAATAAGTTTATTTAGGACTGAAATCTGGCTCTGTCACTGACTTAGGCTCATTTGCTCTAAACTCTTCAATGCCTCAGTTTCCTATTACATAAGATGTTGATATTAATGACATTTGTCTTAGAAATTCTGTGACGCTCAAACTGTGAGTGAGTGGATAGTACATAAAATAGTAACTTGCATAGAGGAAGAATAAGACATTTGGACAACTATTCCAGTGGAGCCCTAGGCCACATAGAATAGATGTTAGCTATTAGTAGTAGTAATATTTGTATTAGTATATTTACTTGTATATGACATGGCCTTAGTGAATTAACTATTTGGCCCTAATTTTTTATTTCAAAGTTGAATGATTTTCTATTTGGATAGGGATGGCGAGAAACACATTAACATTTGATTCAGAAAAATCTTTTTTTTTTAAACTTTATTGATTGATTGATTGGTTTCTGGTTCATAGCCAACAGTGCTTAGGGGTTATTCCTGGCTCTGCACTCAAAAATCACCCCTGGCAGGCTGGGGGGCCATATGGGACACCGAGAATCAAAGCAGGTCCCTTCTGTGATGGCCGCATTCAAGGCAAATGTCCTGCCACCATGCTATCTCTCTGGCCCTGATTCAGAAAAATCTAAAATTTATCTTTCAATAAAGATATGTATTAAATCATAATTAAGCTACTTTTAAGTTCTACTTTGTGTATATGCTTATATACTTACAAATGATTTTGAGTGCATAAATAATACAAAATACATTTACATGCTCAAACAAAGTAGGCACGAAACATAAATCAGTATGAATTTAAGTGCATTATACGATCCATTGAAAT
The DNA here is from genome assembly GCF_024139225.1 of Suncus etruscus. Lineage (NCBI taxonomy): Eukaryota > Metazoa > Chordata > Mammalia > Eulipotyphla > Soricidae > Suncus > Suncus etruscus. Next base: position 88,282,716 of record NC_064860.1, on the reverse strand, counting down.
AATGTGCTATTAATTAGTCAACTTGCTTTTACTAGAGAGTTGGCTGTTAATTAGGCCTAAAATAGAACATGCTTTAGTAAATGATAATTTATTCTTCTATTATTAAATGAATAATAATATTGAAACATGTGAACAAAAATTATCTGCTGGGCACCCTCTGGATGGGAATCCCAAGGCAATATTTAAAATTAAACATGCAAATGCGCTAAATCAAATGCAAGGCATGATCTACTTGATATCTCTCTATTCCCTCATTTTTTACAACAGTAACTCCAGGGGTACAAAAGGTGTCCTGCTCACCACCTTTGTATTCTTTCAAGCATGTGCTTGTACCCACCACCTTTCATTGAGAAGGCATTCAACAATGCATTGAACCAAATGATTCATTAGTTTTGAAGTAACTAATGAGTAGAAACACATTCTGATTCATGCTGAGAAAGAACTACTTTATAAATCTATAAAAAATGCAAATCATAATCATGCTGCTGCCTGGCCTGGACCAGCAATCACACTGCCCTGAGTTATGTTTCTCAAAAGCATCAGTAAAATTCATCATTTGTATCTTAATTTTAGCCCTGACAATCAAAAACTCACTGAGTTGCCTCACTATTTGGTAGTCAGAATGACAAGAACAATGTGCTGAAGGCAAATAACCTGCTCCCCAAAGAAAATATAAAAATCCACCCTGCTGAAACTGGGAAGTCTAAGAATGAGCATGCTGGACAGATGGCTAAAAAATTTTTTCTCTTCAAACTGATCACAAAGGAACACTGAAGAACTGAGATAAAAAGGGCAGTAATGGTTTGGGTTCTGTGTTCATGGAAACTGCCATTTTCAGTTCAGTATGACCACACCTTTGGGTCAGCATTTGTATTGGGGCTTACTTTTAAGATATAAAAAATCCTGGCTGAAACAAGTTTTTTGTGTGTGTGTGTGTTTTTTTTTTTTTTGCCACACCCAGAGGCTCTCAAGGTTTACTCCTGGCTCTGTGCTCAGAAATCACACCTGGCAAGCTAGGGGACCATATGCGATGCAAGGAATCGAACAAGGTCCCTCCTGGGTAGACTGTATGCAAGCAAATGCCTTACTGCTGTTATCACTCCACCCACCCCTGAAACAAGCTTCTATCTCTTAGAATAAGATATTTTAGTAAAATGGGCCCGGAGAGATAGCACAGCGGTGTTTGCCTTGCAAGCAGCCGATCCAGGACCAAAGGTGGTTGGTTCAAATCCCGGTGTCCCATATGGTCCCTCGTGCCTGCCAGGAGCTATTTCTGAGCAGACAGCCAGGAGTAACCCCTGAGCAACGCCGGGTGTGGCCCAAAAACAAAACAAAACAAACAAACAAACAAAAAAAGATATTTTAGTAAAAAAAGATATTTCAAAATGCATTCGTTCTATATGTGTAAAGATAGCCATTTATTTTTTAATGTGACCAGCTTAAAAAAACTTAGTGAAATGACCAGTGAAAAACAGTTTATCTTGGGTACTAGATGAAAAGTATTACCACAGAAATGAATGCTCTTTAAATGCTATAAAAAAAATGGGAAAGCAGTTCCAAAAGGTACAATTTTATCTCAATCTTAATTACACTATGCCTTTCATTGTCTATAACAAAGGCCTCATCTAGATTAAAAACAAGGCAGTGTGAAAACAGACCCAGTGACACAATCAGGAAGTTTTCATTTCAAAATCTGTTTTTTAGTATAAAACAAATGTTTTGCTGCCAAGGTATATTTACAATCATTTATAGTGGCTTATTATCTGCCAAAAGAGTGTGGACATAACCCTAGGATGGCACTTAGCAGTATTTTCCAAGATGTGCACATCTTCCACAATTAAATAGAACTGGAATGTTTTTGTCATAAAATCGCACTGGTTGATGGTTTCAGAGAATACTGTGGAGCATTGCAACTAAGAAAATTCAATTTTCTTTATTATAAAAGATAACTGGTCATAGAACAGTGGTCTAAGCATCTCTCCACAATAAAATCTGGGTGTATTAAATGATTTTCTATTTGATTTTCTCAAACAATTGGACAAGATTAAAATGCTGTTTTAAATGGTTCTCTTTATTCTCTACCTCTTCAAAAATTATGCCATTTCTAAAGACTGTGAATGGGGTGCAGGTACCCTTTGCTCTAACTACTAAAGTCGCCCTGGAAAGCTGCTCAAGGAAGTCACCAGGTACATTCCTGTAAGTTTCTCTAAAAATAAGTTGGTGCAGTTGAGAAAGAGATGACAGGTTTTAGAATGGGAGTTTTCAAATAAAAGACTTGCAGCTCCAATAAAAGATAGCACACCACTTTAAAATAAAAGGCCCCCCGAGATACAAGAATTAGATAAATTTACGAAGACAGTATAAGAGGAATTGAGTTAAAAGCTACCCTTGACATAAGGGGGTTAACAACAGGAAGGAATACTTCATACCAATAAAACAGGGAGACACAAAAGAAAACAGTCAACCCTCAAACAAGTGTCACCTGCAGTGAAAAGTGGGAAATCTCAGTTGGTTAGAGGGATGAATTTGCTACTCTTCTCAATATGGCACAATAATTTCTTTGATTTTTCTTAAAGTGAACCATAATTTTCTTTTTTTGGGGGGGTTGGGTCACACCCAACAGCACTCAGGGGTTACACCCTGGCTCTACGCTCAGAAATCGCTCCTGGCAGGCTCAGCGAACCATATGGGATGCCGGAATTCAAACCACTGTCCTTCTGCATGCAAGACAAACTCCCTACCTCTATGCTATCTCTCAGGCCCCAAACCATAATTTTCTATAAGATTACATTTTTAGTTATTAGAAGAAATTTTCTTCAATATGTTTACTTTTAATCACAAAAAGTTTCTGCCACGTAAAATTTAAATAAAACAAAGTTGGTGATGCCTCTATAAGTCTTTGTGCCTTTTAAATAAATAATTGGTCATTTTTCTAACTATCTTGGACAAACCACTTCTTTATATGACTATATGGAGATAGCCATACTTTTTTTCGACACATAACTAATTTCATAAGTTCATAAACATAGAAGAAAACAGGTACACTTGGGCCGGGAGAGATAGCACAGCAGTGTTTGCCTTGCAAGCAGCCGATCCAGGACCAAAGGTGGTTGGTTCGAATCCTGGTGTCCCATATGGTCCCCCGTGCCTGCCAGGAGCTATTTCTGAGCAGACAGCCAAGAGTAACCCCTGAGCACCGCCGGGTGTGGCTCAAAAACCAAAAAAAAAAGAAAAAAAAAGAAAAAAAAAGAAAACAGGTACACTAAAGACCAAATTGTTTTTTTTTTTTGGGGGGGGGGAAGTTCACACTCAGTGGCGCTCAGGGGTTACTCCTGGCTCTGTGCTCAGAAATCGCTCCTGGCAAACACGGGGAATGCCGGGATTCAAACCACCGTAAAGACCAAATTGAATCATCCATGTGAACTGGTCTCATCCCATCGCTGTGCTCAGAGAAAAAGACATCTACTTTCTAAACTTTCTTCGATTCCAGACAATTGGAACTGGATTTCTTTATGTCATCCTTATCCTCTCAGCATCTTTATCTCTTCCACTATTTCAAAGCTTTCCCCTTCGCTTGTGAACACCATCCCTAAGTTGCTCTGCGGCCAATGGTTTGGAAGCCATCCTGCTCCCACATTCTTCCTCCAATTCCGAGTTGGAGTAATCTCCTTTTCCTTTCCTTTTGCCTCTCAGATGTCAAATCCGACAGAGAACCCGAAAACTCCCTTGTGTTTGTCTGTGTTCTTTCCCACAGACAACTCTCCTAATTCTGGTTCTTGTTGTCTCACACCTGGATGTCCAGAGTTTTTATCTTCTTATTCAACGCATGGCTACCAAGTGACTTTCTTCTGTATTCCCATGACAACTCACACACACACAACACTGCTTTTATATGCCATCTCTCAGTGTCACTGACTGTATTTATAAGGGATGGAAGAATGCAAGTAGAAGTACATGTTTTGATGGCTGTTTTAATGACCTTCATTAGAGCTCAGTAGGAAAAGGAAAGGAGAGTGACATTTATATAGCAATGGCCTCTCCCAGGGGAAAGCCATTTATTACTTTTGACCAATGATTTTTATTATTGATTTTTGGGGGCCCTACCAAGAAGTGTTTAGGGCTTTACTACTGGTAGTACTTGGGGGGACCACATGTGGTGACAGAAATTCAAATCAGGGTCAATAGAATGCAAGCATATACCTTTTTGCTCTCTCCCCTGATGAATTCATCATCTTTTTGTTTTGTTTTTGGGCCACACCCAGCAAAGCTCCTGGCTCTAAGCTTAGGGACCACTCCTGGTAGGCTTGGGGGGAAATCATAAGGGATGCTGGCGACAGAACCTGGGTGGCTGCATGAAAGGCACAAATACTATCCCCTATACTATTTCAGGCCCCTGATTCTTATATGAAAAGGTTAGTCTAGTCTCTGAAACACCTCTAAACCTTTTTTTATTCTTTCTGGCTAAACCAGTTGTCTTCAGGTCTACTCTTGGCTTGATAATCAGGGATCACTACTGGTGGGCTTAAGGGAACATGTGAAGTATCAGGGATCCAAGCCAGAAGGAGACATTCAAGGTAAGTGTTTAAATCAAACTTCACTAACTAAACCTTCATAATTTTTTGGGAAGTCTAGAGACAGAGATCTAACCCAGGTCCTCGCACATGGAAGGCAAGTGTTCTACAATCCCAGACCCTTTGTCACTAATTGAAATGTAAAATATATATGGCCATACCACCCTGAACATACCCGATCTCATCTGAAATGTAAAATATAACAATGAACTTGCAGGACAAAAAAAAAACAAAATTGGGGCTGGAGAGATAGCATGGAGGTAAGACGTTTGCCTTTCATGCAGGAGGTCATCGGTTCAAATCCCAGCATCCCATATGGTCCCCCGTGCCTGCCAGGAGCAATTTCTGAGCCTGGAGCCAGGAATAACCCCTGAGCACTGCCGGGTGTGACCCAAAAACCACAAAAAAAAAAAAAAAAAAAAAACAAAAAAAAAACAAAAAAAAAAACAAAAACATTTCTGCAAATCTGATGTGATCCAGAAGCTGCTGCTTTGAACTTCGAAACCATGATAGTTTCAAGAACCATTTTAGGTGCATCCCTCTTTTCTGAGTCCCCAGTACATTCCTGTGAATATTAATTTCTGTCTTTCCCAGCTTCACACTTTCACTTAGTATATCAGTCATTACTGAAGAGAAGCTTTGCTATTATACTACTTGGTTCCTGGTGCAACTATTGAACTATTTCTTTCCTACCCTTTAACTTTATATGCTTAATCTTTGCACGCAGAGAACAAGCCCATGGAGGACAGGAGTCACGCACCATCATTTCCTCTAACTCATGGTTTTTCAACATATTCGCAACTAGGCATTAAGATACTTAAGAGTATTTCTTAGAAATCTTTAAAATATAGGCCCTTTAAAAAAAAGGAAATTTAGGCTCGGTTTCTTTGATAGCAGTCTCAAACAACCTGTCACCTTATTCAGTTATAGACACTATGTGTAGGAGTAGCTTTTCCCCTGTAGACCTCTCTATAATATGCAAGGTCCTGTAACAAGGAACTTGCATCATCTGTCAGTTTTATCTAAAAGCAAAGCAAAAGACTAGCTCATTGTTTATTATGAGACAAGTTTAAAAAGACAGAGTACTTAGATTTCTAACCATGCTCTAATACTTCTTGACAATGTAACCTTAAGATAGTCACAAATCAGCCAAGAAAGCCAGAGCAGTGGCACAGCAGTAGGACGTTTGCCTTGCATGTGGCTGACCTAAACAGACCTTGGTTCGATCCCCCGGTGTCCTGTATGGTCCCCCAAGCCAGGAGCAATTTCTTAGTGCAGAGCCAGCAGTAACCCCTGAGTGTCACTGGGTGTGGTCCAAAACCAAAAAACCAAAAAACAAATAACCCCCAAAAATACCAGTCTAGAACTTTGGTTTTTCTGTGTTAAAGAGGAACAGTTAATACTACCTAACCCTGAGCTTATTTATAAGAATAATATTACATAAAAAATATTAAAACATGCATAACATATAGTAGATAGTAAATGTCAATCATGCTACCTATTTATTAGATAATAAAAGTTTACTTGCAGAGAGATCTTTTAAAAACTTAATTGCAAAATATAATGTATTTTATTTCTAACTTTATTTTATTGGGGTGGGGGAAAACTACACCATATGCTCAGGGCTGACTCATGACTTTGTGCTCAGGGATCACTCCTGGATATGCATATGGGGCCATAGGTGGTGCCAGAGACTGAGCTTAGATCAACCCTATACAAGGCTTAAATACCTTTTATACTTTATATACCTTAACCCTTGCACTATCTCTTAGAACTGAAACTTATACTGTATTTTTAAGAAGACATATTTTTTTAGAAACACAAGTAGAAATATTTTTAGGTTTATGTTTCAGTCCCTAAGGATATTCCAACATATCAAAACTGGGACTGGAGAAATAAAAATGCAGGTAAAGTACTTGCCTTGCACATAGCTGACCTGGGTACAATCCCCAGAATCTTATATGATCCCCTGAGCACCACTAGGACTAATCCCTAATTGTAGAAGCAGATGTACACCCTGATCAACAAGGTGTGGCCCCAAAACTAAACAAAACAAACAAAAAACAATCTACCAACAAACAACAGAAATATAAAAACTGCTTACTTGGACATAAAATATTCCCAGATCACTGGATCTAGGGAGAAGGGAAAAGATTATCTCATTGTAATAAAAATATTCACTTATCGATATATAGGTAGTTTCAGTATCTGCACTGTGTTGGCCAAAGTAAATATTCAATAAATATTACTGCATGTACGAATAAAAAATTTCACTGTTTCGCTAGTGAATACTAGGCAATCTTGGTGCCAAGATCTCTAAATATAGACTATCCCCCCTAAATGTACAGGTAAATATGTCTCTAGAGAGACCTCTAACTATATATTCAATGCTCTCTAAGAGATACTTCTCTGCTTTGCTGTTCCATATGACCTGACCTAATTAATTTTAAAGCGGCAGGGAATACAATGCATTATATTACCTGTGCCAATTAAGTAACTGATTAACTGAAGAATGAATCTCATGATAGGTTCAAACAAAGAATTGTGTTACTCTCAATTCCCTGACTTCCACTGTACTATACCAAATTTTCTTTCACAGCCAAAATGGATTCCTTAAAAAATACCTGGAACAGATCCCAGAATTTTCAGGTCATTTTCAGCTACTAAAATTCCATGGATTTGAAATGCCAAACAAATTCCTGAAGCAGGTCTTTCCCCAGGGAATCTCCTTGCTCTAGTCTCTGGGAAGTAGGAGTGGTCTTTACAGTGCCCAAACTCAGGCCTATATCTAAATGTCTTTGTGATTGCTGGCACCTTCCTCCATTATCTTTTAGTCTGCTCAAATGGGTGCCAGGCATAACAGTATTTATGACCATAACACTTTTTGATTATCATCATGAAGAGAACATTTTAAAAGCAACTATCTATGTATGGCAGGGGTCTCAGCATTATCCTCTGCATGGAAGCCCAAAGAAATGCAGTTGGGGAAGACTGACTTGGTGAGTTTCTAGTTACCTGCCTATCTTTCACAAGGACTAAAGTCACTGTGTTTTAAGGACAGAGATAAAAATGGGAGTAGCAAAACCAACTGCCTATACTTATGTCTTTTGTTGTTGTTTGCTCCTATTTATTCTACTTAAGACAGAATGAAAAGGGTAAGGCTGAAGTACTTTAATAGGCTGGGGTGAAAGTAATGCTGAAGTCATTTAATGGGCTGAGTTGCAAAGAATGCATCAGAAGGAATGCAATCTCAAGGACTCAATAGGTTCTTATTGGCCTTCCACTTTGCTGGGCCCTTGCAGTTGCAGGAAGGATTAAGACAGTCCAAGAAAGTCAGCAGATTTGCAGTAAGGCTTCTCAGGGGCAGTCTAAACTTTTGCCACGATTATGAAGTACTTTTAGTATTTTAGTTCTAAGACAGCAGTATAGGAACAAACTAGCTGAATATTGCTCTTGATTGCAGGAAAGATTTTTCTGAGGGTGCTGAGCAAAGATGTCATGTTTGCAGAATTCCTAATGTTATAGTGTGTATCCTAGGTCTACCCTCAAATAACTTACCCCTCTTCAACAGTCCCATGGTTTTTGTCTAATAAAGATGAACCACTTTCTCTTTGTCCCTTTAGGCCCTCTTTCATCCTTACAACTCTAAAGCAGAGTGCAGGAAGCCTTCCCAAATGACTCCCTGTTGCTGCTTTCCTCCAATTCTCCTTGGCCTCTTCAGGTAAAGTGAAGGCAAAAGTAGTAAAGCCATGATTAAAACATTTCTTGCTCCTTGCCAGATATGAAGATACTTCTTGCATGGAATCAACTCCAATCTATTACAGGTTCTACATAGCTGTTTTCACACAAATAGGGGGCAAAGGTGAAGAATAGGGTACTTCCCTCGTATCACTTTTGGAACAGATAGAAAACCAACATTTTCTCAATGAATGGATGGCTTTAGATATTTAGCACTATGGATTTGGTGTTGGAATGAAAATAAACAGAGGATAGTAACTGAATCAATTTCTTTCTCTCCTTTTGTATGCCTACAAGGCTAGTGCTCTACCATTGTGCGACATCCCCTGCCTGATTAAGTTATTGCTTTATAAACTAAACAGAATTATTGGCTAGAATTGTGAATAAAATTTGGGTATAAAGTTGATTCTTTTGAGGAAGCAAGGTGGCTTCTTGATAGCCTTTCTTTTGTAATGTGTGAAACTGAAAGACGTTTCTTCATATTTTAGACATTTATCACCAGTTCTATAAGATATGAAAACAATCCTCTTAATATCCTGTTATGTTTGCTTAAAAAGCCACCTGAAATAATGAAATATGTTTTCTTAAAGAAAATAAACACTATGTGCAGAGGAGATTACAGAAACCTGAGGTAACATTCAATGGCTGATTATGTGGAGATGCATATAAAGCCATTTTACAGATTTTTGTACTTCATGAGAAGTGGGAAGGCTTTGAAATGTTATTCAAAAGTAGTTGATTAGCATTATAGTATCATATTCATGTGGTACAAATAATAATGTGAGAAAATTTTCTTGGTAAATTCCTTTTCAGTGACCCTATTTCATCAAAAGCATGTATTTTTACTTGCATGTTAGAAGAAACTAAGTCTGAGTATAAGCTGCTTTACTATAATTGGAATAGGCTTATTGCAGTCTTCTTATACCCCTTTAAATTATGATACTGGCATTCAAACATCTGTCAAGGCATAGCATCTGTTTCATATTTGGGATGCATCCCTACAAATTAGAAGAGTGTTCTTTTTAATGAGCTCTGATTTAATGGGGAATCCTTTTTTATGACTGTTACACCAAAGAAAAAGAAGACAAATTCATCTCTTTAGCACCCCCCACTGCAAAAAACTGTAAAGGCCCATGCATTTCTAAAACAAAATATTTTTATATATTAATTCAACTATTTTATGCATGAATATAAAATAACATGTTTTATAACTATCTCTAGTTTAATATTTTAAAAATATGTATGTATGTTTCTGTATGTTTAGAAATGCAGGAAGTCATATAGTCAGTGACTCAGGAGGAAAATCACTTCTTTCAAATAAATTATCTTAACAATCTATAATTCTGAAAAATGTTAGACAAACTCATGACCTCCTAGCTTCTCTTAGTGAGATTTGTTTTTTAACTCTTGCCCCAAAGGTATGCTCATTAGTAGATCTTTGCCATTTCGGTTGTTTCTGGAGCAGTACCTTGCCCCTAACACTAGGCAGTTCTTTTTAGAACTATCCCCAGCTGATTTCTTAAGTTCTGCAATCCTTCCTAGTCTGTCTGGGTCTCAATTTGTCTTACAGAAGCAGCATGTCAACATGTCAAACAACAACAGATGAGCATAGTCAATGGCATATACACTTCTTTACTGTTGCATACCATTCTGTTTTCATGGTGCTGTTTGGATATTATTTCTATTTCATACTTCTACCTTGGCTAGACATGAAAAGCTCATTTTAAGAATATTTCAAATCTCTTAATTTTTTTCCTTATAGACGCTACCATAAAATTTTGAAAATGTTAAATTGTCCCATTAGGTTCAATAAACTACAAAAGATGTATGAAAACCTACAGCACACCATTCATTAAATAGAAGAACTCAAAAGGAATCCATTGGAAGGAAGCCAGAAAAAGAAAAAAAAAAACTTGCATATAACAGATTCTGGTCATTTATTCTGTAACTCCTAATTTCTCTCACCAAAAGAGAAAAATGCTATTCAAGCGTAAAAGACATATTTTTTTTTACTAGAAAATAAATGACAGTTTTACATTTACACTGGCATTAAAGATATTTCCTCACCACATTCCTATAAAGCAGAGAAGTCACAGGCTGGCATAGAGTCACTGCTCTTGTCCATCGAGCAATAACTGGTGCCCTCCATCTCTAAGTACAGGCTCTGTTCCCAAGAGGCTAGAGGAAGGCACTTTTTCTCTTCCTCAAAGAAACTGACTTCACATCTAAATTCTATCGAATGTACAACCCATGGATATTACAGCAGTTATGAGTTCTTTAATATACACACACATAACACATATAAACACACACATATGCACGTGCACAGTGGTGGGGCATCTCATTTCAAAGTAGAAATGTCTCAGTGGAGTGGGGAGAGGGAGTTGACTAAGAAAAGAAAACTGACCTAGACCAGAATTTCTCAACCAGAGTCCATACTGTTTCCTGTAGATACAAAGGATATCCTAAGAAAAACCACATAAATGAGGGGCATGCACACAGTATGAGTCTAGGGGACAAACTGGTAGCATGAGGGATGCACTACAGGAAGAATACAAGGTCAGAAGGTTCCATGTGGGAAAATGTTCAGAAACACAGATCTTGAACCATTCTCCCGGGTTTAGGCTAGACTTATTTAAACAATTGAAAACGATGAAAAATGACCTTATTTTAAAATACCACCTGTAAAAAAAGATCTCTGCAATCTCCCTGAATAACCTTTTCCGATGCTTAATGACTTTTTTAGTAGCAAAATCCCTTTTTCCTAAATTAAGCGTTTACCCTTTCACTGTTGAAAATTAGTTATATAACATTTGTGGTCACAGGTGAAACGGTGCCGTTTAAGAACACTGTCAGGATTAAAAATTTTGTTTTCCACCCCTGTAGATCTTATCTCGATATATTCTTAGAAACTTGCCTCTGCCAGTTGAAAAAGTGCAGACTTTCCACAGCGTTTTACAGGCTCAGCAACACCCAACTGTGATGTGTTCGAAGAAATCTAGGATTGAAACAATTCGTGTAAGTTATTGTAATTGCAAATGCAGAAAATTTGCTTCCCGCTCTTCTATGTTCAGGAGTTTCTTTAGATTATGAGAACTTCATTGCTTTACTGTTTCTTTGTTTATTTTAAAAATATTTTTATTTTTTGGAAGATTTTGAGTCACACCCAGTGGCGCTCAGGGGTTACTCTTGGCTCTGTGCTCAGAAATCGCTCCCGGCAAGCTCTGGGGACTGTATGGGATGCCTGGAATCGAACCGATTTCTGTTCAGGGTTGGGTGCGTGCAAGGAAAATGCCTCACCACTGTGCTTTCTCTCCAGCCCCTCTTTAATTGTTTAGATTCATGTGCTTCTCCCCAATAGAGTGGTGATGGAGGATCTATTGTGGGCTGGGTGGGCCTGATTATTCATGGTTCCCGGAAGCCTGGGGTGCTGGGGATTGAACATAGGTCTTCTAGTGCCCTACACCATTCGAACTATTTCCCTAGCACCACATCCAATAGTTATTTAAATGTGCTATGCTTGGAATTATAATCCTATTACTTTAGTAAATAAACCTTAAAAATAACAATAGGTCTGGTGATTTAATGAGAAGATAAAATACACGATAAACATGAACAAAGACATATGTAAAACATTATGACATTGACAACATAATCGTTGTAAATATTATTAATCTTTAGGCTTTAAAATAAACTCTGTAATCTTAAAACAATAAATACATTTACAATTCTATACGTGTACAACTTCATTAACTGGACACAGATTAAAAAGGATTTAGTGTCATTTTGTATTCACCAAAGTAATCGTAATTTTTAAAAGGATTATATTTGGGATTTTTGTGTAAAGATAGTGACAAGAGCCAGCAAAATTTTCTTTTGATAATCTAAAATATATGTACTATTCAAAGTGAAAGACCTAGGGAAAGTACTTGACTCAAATAAAACACTATCCCTAAATCTAACCTCAAGCTAAAAACAAAGCAAAACACAAAACCAATTCATTTAAAAGGACATATGCACATTATTCATTTCAGCACTTAGTACAGTAGTTTAATGATTAGGTATTTGATGACAGGTGAATGAAAAGATGAGATTATGCAACCTGTTGCAATCTAGTTGGAAGTAGAAGATATGTTGAATGAAGTAAGCCAGAAGAAGGATAAACACAGGATTATCTATCTCATTTATCTGTGGTATACAGAATAACTGGACAAGGAAATATAGTATAGTAAATGGGAGATGCCTAGATTGTCCTTGCCTTCTGCAGGACAGGGAAAGGACAGAGAAAGAAAATAACTGAGGTGGGAAGAAAGAAGATGAGAAAGGGAAGTAATGAGGAAACAGGAGACAGGCCTTCAAAATATATAGTGATGTAGGAAAGTAGTATAGCAACATATCCAAAGCAGACTCAATGCACTGAAAACATGAGATCTAAGTTCCAACTACTGAACCTTAAAATGTGCCTGCCAAGGTAGTGGGTGGGAAAGTGGGGGCAGAAAAGAACACAACACGGGAACACTAGTGGAGGGAAGTTGACACAGGTGAAGTGTCTGAAATACTGTATGCCTAAGATTCAAGTATTTTTTAAAATAAATTTTCAATTGAATCATTGTGAGACAGCTCTAAAGTCGTTTATGATTGAGCTTCAGTCATACAATCTCTAACACCCATCTATTTACCAGTGCAATTTGCAATTTCCTGCCATTGTTTTCCCCAGTTGCTTCCCACTTTTTCTCCCGCCTGCCTGTCTACATCTATGGTAGACACCTCTCTCTCTGTCTCTTACCCCCTTTCCCTTCTAAACATCACGGTTTGTAATACTGATTATTGCAATGGATTGCAATATTGTAATGATACTGAAGGGGTTTCATATATATATTACTACCTCCTTTCAGCCCCCAGTTTTTGTTTAGAGTGATCATTTCCAATTATCATTGTCATAGTAGTTTCTTTTCTGAACTAACTGCAATCCCCCACTATCTATGGCAAGTTTCCTACCATGATCTAGTCCTCTTGGCAATATCTATTATCTTTGTGTACTAATATCATACCTTGTTCTCTTATGTCCCACAAATGAATGCAATCACCCTGTCTGTCCCTATTCCTCTGACACATTTCATTCTCCACACCCATCCATGTATAAACAAATTTAATGACTTAATTTTTCTTAGATAGCTGCATAGTATTCTATTGTGTACATGTACTATGTCTTTTTTTTTTTTTTTATCCACACATCTCTTCTCTGGTATTTGGGTTGTTTTCAGATTCTGGCTTTTGTGAATAGTGCTGAATTAAACATAGGAATGCAGAGGACTTTTCTGCATTGTAATTTTGGATCTCTAGAGTATATTCCCTGGAGTGATATTAATGGGAATATGGAAGCTCAATTTCTGGTTTTTTTTTCTTTCTTTTTTTTTTTTTTTGAGGAATATCAATATTGTTTTCTAAAAAGGCTGGAACAGTTAACATTCCCACCATCAGTGATTCGGAATCCCTTTCTTCCTGTACTCATGCTAGCACTGGTTGTTCTTGATATGTGCCAGTATCTCTTGTGTGAGATGGTATCACAATGTAGTTTTGATTTGCATCTTTTTGATAAATGATTTTTTTCATGTGCCTTTTGACTGTCTATATTTCTTCTTTAGGAAAATATCTGTTGATCTTTTCTCCCATTTTTTTTTGATGCGGTTAGATGCTTTTTTCTTACCAAGTTAAATCTCTGCTAATATCTTTGATATTAATCACTTATCAGATGAGTATTGGGTAATTTCTCCCAATTTGTGAGCTGTTTTGTATCCTGGTCATCAATTCCTTTGAGCTGCAAAGATTCTGTAATCCCTCTCATTTATCTTTGCTTCCACTTGCTTGGCCAATCGCATTTCATCCTTGAAGATCCCTTTAGTTTCAATGTCATGGAGAGTTCTGCCTATGCTTTCCTGGATCTGAGAGTTTGTCTTTCTTCCAAACTAAGCCATTTTTATGTACTATTTTCTTAAATAGAATATTCACTTTATTTGTAGCTTTTTTATTGGTCTTAACATTAGAAAAAGAATACAAATAAAACAAGGATATACTAAACCATGTTAATTACTACCACTTTGTAGTATAGTTTGAAGTTGGAAAAGTTGATGCCCCTATCATCTTTTTCCCAAAGATTGCTTTAGTTATTCATAAAGGCTGTTCCATATGAATGTTAGGAGTGTTTGATCTATTTCTTTTGGAAAAAAGTTACGAGTAGCTGTATAGAAACTGCATTAAATCTGTACAATGCTTTGAGGGAATACTGCCACTTTAATGCTATTAATCCTCCCAATCTATGAGCAGGGAATATGTTTTAATTTCTGCATGTCCTTTCTTATTCTAAGACTCAACTATTAATAATTTTGTAAATCACTGTTCTTTAAATGAAACACATAGACATACAAAATCTAGCTTTCAGAGTATTTTCTAAATTAGAGCTTCTAAACTTTCCCACTAATGACATCTTTTGCTCAAAAAATGCAACCTGCATGAGTGCTACCAGAAATATATTGGATTCATTAAATGCTTGATTTTCAATTAATTTTTGGTTGTTGCGCATTTAGAAACCTTTTACTGGAGCCAAGTTTTTCATACACTTCACATTTAGTGATGTGATCTCAAATGGAGTCATGACTCAGTTTTAGAGAACCAGGATTTTATATACTTGAGGATTTATAATCAAGACCACAAATCTAAAGAAGAGGGCCGGAGAAATAGTAAAGAAGTAGTTAAATTCTTACAATTTAAGAATCACTGCTGTAGCTTATTAACATATTTATGTTATGTTGACTTCACACTCCTCACCAAATATAATTAAATAGCACCCAGGTGTTAGTAACAATAATATATTTGTTTTGCTTTTTAATTAAAAATATATGTAAAGGAGGGTGGCAGTTATCCCTGTGGGCAAGACCAAAGAAACTGACTTGGCCAGGCCTGGAAATTCTCCAGGCAGCAAGGTCAGCACGCTGATGGGAAGGTCTGGGATGTGTTATTGCTCTGGCCCTGCATTTTTGAGGATGAAATGACATACTATAGTGGAGTGCTTCCAGGATTGTACCGAAAGGTGCTCAATATTTGGAGGACCAGGTGGTGCAAGGTATAGAGCCTGGTCTGGGTATGTATGCTAAGCATAAACCCTTTCTTTCATAGTATTTTCCTGGAGAAGTTATTTATATTTGGGGAGGTGGGTCACACCCGGCAGTGTTCAGGGGTTACTCCTGGCTCTAGGCTCAGAAATCGCCCCTGGCAGGCTTGGGGGACCATATGGGATGCCAGGATTCGAACCACCGTCCTTCTGCATGAAAGGCAAATGCCTTACCTCCATGCTATCTCTCCGGCCCTATTTATATTCCTGATTTTTTTTTTTGTTTGTTTTGGTTTTGGTTTTGGGGCCACACCCGGTGGTGCTCAGGGTTTACTCCTGGCTGTCTGCTCAGAAATAGCTCCTGGCAGGCACGGGGGACCATATGGGACACAGAGATTCGAACCAACCATCTTTGGTCCTGGATCGGCTGCTTGCAAGGCAAACGCCTCTGTGCTATCTCTTCGGGCTCTTCCTGATGATTCTTAACATGAAGAGTTTGGGGTACTGGAGAGATAAGGCAGTGGGAAAGGCAATTATCTTGCATGTTTGATCCCTAGCACTACATATGGTACCCTGACCCCAGCCAGGAGTGATCCCTCAGTATAGAACCAGAAGTATGCCCTAAGCACAGTTAGGTATGGCCCCAAACTCCTTTTCCTCTAGTCTACAGTTCATGTTAAGAGTGATTTTGCGGGGCTGGAGAGATAGCATGGAGGTAAAGCGTTTGCCTTTCATGCAAGAGGTCATCGGTTCGAATCCCAGCGTCCCATATGGTCCC
Organism: Suncus etruscus; assembly: GCF_024139225.1. Taxonomy (NCBI): domain Eukaryota; kingdom Metazoa; phylum Chordata; class Mammalia; order Eulipotyphla; family Soricidae; genus Suncus; species Suncus etruscus. The sequence goes on along the minus strand of NC_064860.1, from coordinate 88,266,521 downwards.
CTGTGCCTGCCAGGAGCAATTTCTGAGCATGGAGCCAGGAGTAACCCCTGAGCACTGCCGGGTGTGACCCAAAAACCACAAAAAAAAAAAAAAAAAAAAAAGAGTGATTTTGCCTTGTGATTATCTTCTTAGAGGAGACACCACCCCCACCTTTTGTCTCACATTGGATTCTATAGAGATGCTATTCCCAGAAGAGAATGGGTACACATTGCTAGAGGACATTCCTCCAAAATATCTGCTAATAGGAGGCCTTTGAAGGAAAGAGTCTTAAATGAGCTAGCTGAGTCATTAAGAAAGTTACAGTGAACCTGGGCATTACCATTGCTAACAGGCTTCTGTGCTATATTTAGCACAATCATTTGCTTTCTCTATAGAAATCAACTCATAGGACTCAATTTTTTGAAGCTTAGACCATTTTCCCTTAGCTAAACTTTCTGTGACAAATGCCACGTCTACTTTGTCTAGACAAAGTTGAATTCAATTACTCACTTTATCACTAAACTAAAAGAAACAAACATATTAATATAATCACCAAGTCAGTAACTTGAAGGAATAAAATCCTGAGCATAAAAGCAAGTCCACTGAGCCAAGAAAGTATAATAGAAAGGAAATGGCTTTTGTGTCACACAGACCTGTCTTCATTACTTTTAGCTGTGTGGACTTAAGCAAATAAGACTTTGAGCCTCATTGACCTCCTCTCCAAATAGAAACCTGTCCATTATGACTGTTGTGACAATTAGATTTCATGTTATTGAAAATCTTGGCACAGTGTCGTACTCATTTTATGCTCCCCCAAATAGTGTAATTATTATTCTTAATAATTTATGATTATTAATACTAATAAACAGAATCTCTTTTTAGTGTAATGCCAAAAATTATTTTCAGACTAAAATTGGAATGGGATTAAGAACTTCAATGTCAGTGGAAAATAACTAATTTGAATAATATGTAGAATAGTAAATTTGTGCATACTCATAGTAACCTTCGAAAATTACTGAAGAACAGTAAATTTGGTGGCACTGCATTATAGAGGTTAATATGGGTGTTTCTAGTTCTTCCAGTGGCTCCCTCTGCTGTCAGTTTTCTTGCTGCAGGTTTATGCTCACAGATGTGCCTTTTGCCTACCACATAGCCTGTGCCTCATGTAGTGCAAGGCACCAAGTGGCTCAGTGAAGAACCAGTGGCTCTTAATATATAAATTATCTGCCCTCTTAGTCAATGCACAGCTATCTGAGTTAAGATTTAAAATGTTTCCTTGCCATTCAAAAATAATCACCTATGTTTAGTCATGTTTAGTCCTATCCTTGCTACCAGTGGGAAGATTTTTTTTGCTTTTTTGGGCCACACCCAGTGATGCTAAGGGGCTATTCCTGGCTATGCACTCAGAAATCACACCTGATTTGGGGATCCATATGGAATGCCGGGGATCAAACCCAGGTTCATCCTGGATCAGCTGCATGCAAGGCAAATGCCATACAGCTGTGTTATTGCTCCGGCCCCTGGTAGAAAGATATTTATTGATTTCCAGATAATGGGGAGTATTTTAAATGTTAATGATTACAAAAATGGGTATGAGGGGAGGCTTGTGAAGAGGGTAATCATTTTAGTAATCTCCCATTTCCAGAAAAAAATCTGGATAGTGGTATAATATCTCTTATGAGAGAGGTGATATAAATATATCTTATATAGGAATTATATTTTAGGTATGATACATACCAAAATATAAAATCTTTTCAGATTATTAATTCTGGGAAAAGAGGGTAAAAGTTGTATATATACTAATGTCATAGGCTCATGGCTTGGACAATCAACGAATATTTTGTCTTTGGGCTCTATTTACACACTTTAATCTCATAATCAACCTACTTGAATGGCTCTGAGAATAAGTATATCCTGATTTGTTATGCCACGTTTATTCTTCCCATTGCTGAGGGTAACCCAGTGATCAACACTTTGGGTTGTTAAGGTGAAACTGGTGTATTTTTGGTTTTGAGAACCTCTCATAAAATAATTAGAAAAGGATTTTAAAAGATTATGCATTTTCTCAAAGTTGATGAGTGGTTTATGAAATAATTAGAACATCTTTAGTGATATGATCACAGTAATTAGAGCCTATTCTATTTCTAGTGCAACATATATGTTATAGGTCATTACAGTATATAATATTGTGCAAGGGACAAACCCACCTTGGAAGCATAAACCATGGGGCTGTGCTCATTACATTACACCATAGGGCGTGCTAGTAAGTGATGTCAATGTCTCTAGCTATTCTCTTCACTTAATTAAATGCTACCTGAGATACTGGCCATAATCTAGTAAGTTTTTCTTATGGCTATATTGTACCATTATAATAAACAGGTTAAGTATATGATACTAATAAAAAATGTCCCCCTGGGGGCTGGAGAGATAGCATAGCAGGTATGGCATTTGCCTTGCACGCAGCCTATCGGGGACAGACCCGGTTTGATTCCCAGCATCCATATGGCCCCCTGAGCCTGCCAGGAGCGATTTCTGAGTGCAGAACCAGGAGTGCCACCTGGAATGGCCAAAAAACAAACAAACAAAAACTGCCCCTTGTATGTTAAACACAAATTTCAGAGCTTCCTAAGTTAAAGGTTAAGTACACTAAGGAAAAAGATAGCAAAGATAAAAACCAAAATTACGCAATACTGAAACTAATTTTTAATTATTCAGGGCAACATTAGCTTTGTATTCTGGGAGAAAATTTCCAAAATGTACTGAGTGAACGAACTAATGAAGAGAACAAATGAACAATATGAGATGACTGGTCTTCCTTACCTTAAAATAAGTATTAATGCTTTCACTAATCCACATAATACTTCACACTTATTAGCTACCATGTGACAAGATGGTGTTCTATCAGGTATAATATCCTGTTACAAACCGAGCATTTCATCATGAAAATGAATGCGTTAAATGTACTTATTGCTTATATTCAATTGCGACAATGCCTATAAATCAAGTGAGATTGTGTTTCTATTTATACTGGCAAAGTAAATACCTTCGAAGGCAAGTTTTAATGTCTATTTGTCTAAATCATCCAGATTAACTTTCCGTCTTCAAAGCAAATATGTAATTTTTCAATGCAAAGATAAAGTCTAGGTTTTAGAGTCAGCCACAGAGCAGTGGAGAGAAGATGCAGACTAGTCATGGCTTTCAGACTCGCTAAATAATGGAAAACTCTAGCTCCTCTGGCATGATAGCTGGTCATTAGTTTTCAGTAAACAAGATCCAAAAAGTGACAGATGAGTCACCTCTACCTGTAAACAACGCAAGATGCAGATAGGAAACTCATCCTGACTAACTTAATGGATCCGAGCTTGGAAACAGAGTGATGACTCTTCAGATGGGCCATGGTTGAATCTAGATGAATTATGAGCATCCATAGGCAGCTAGGCTAAAGGGGCGGGAAGAAGCAGACATAGCACTCTATATTCCTTTATCCTTCTTGAAAGGGCAGATAGATTTTTCTCCCTTTAAATGCAGACATTCATGAAGTACTGACAAACAAATGTGGTGGGTTTTTTTGTTTGTAAGTTTCACAGTTCCACATCGGTTCATTTTGGCAGGTTTAAAACAATCAAATTTAATTAAGAAGGCAAGTATCCTGTTGACTTGTAAGGCAGAGACCCAGGATACAATGTAAATAAAGAACATTTTCAACTTAAAGAATTTCCCGTGGCTCATTCATTTCTTTGTATTTATTTATTTTTTAAATGTGTTCCTGGGAAATGGTAAGATAAATGATTCATCTCTAAGAGAAACGCTAGTTAATGTCTGCCGGGAGTTATAAATGATTGCAAATAAAAGGAACAGGAATGGTGTCTAAGAATTTTGAAATCCTGATATCAAATATTGCAAAGTCAAACATTTTAAAGAGTAAATTTTCCCTAAATTATGTAAACTACTTTTCTATGAGTGTACATATTAGGGGCTATGTGTATTTTGGAAAAGAGACTGGTGTACAAAATGGATGATGGGGAATAATCTATTATATATCCATTCTTTCTTATTTGCTCTCTACCAGTAAGGTCACAGAGAAACCAATAAGTGCCTCAAATTATGATTTAACTGTGGTGGCCTTCAGCATTTCTTTGTGTGGCCCCAAAATTTAAGTTTGAGAAGTGGTCTCTAATAGTGCGGTTTCTTAATAGAAAACTCATTGAAAATGTAAATTTTTAAATGCCACACTCTAGACTTAATAACAAAGTCTGGGAGGAGGGTGTCTGAATAATATGTTAAAGTGATCTGATATATTTTAAACTTTGAGAACCTCTGTCACAATATAACTGAATTTTTATACTGTCCAATTTTATAACAATCATGCATTTTAAGAGGCTTTGTGTTTTCTCAAGCAAATATCTATTTAATGAAATAATTAAAATAGCTTTAAGGATATGATCAAAGAAATAATTATAGTCTATTCTACTATAGTGTAGCATATATGTTCATAGCAGATTACAGTAGACAATATTAACAGTCTACCTGTGCTATTTATTGTTTACTTTTGAATAAAGTAGCCTCTCCAACTAGGTTGATAAAAAAATAGTATGATCATAAGATGGAAGAAATTGAAATTTTGGGTTTTCAGGTCAGTTGAGAAAGTTACTAGACATTATATACAATACATATAGCTAACTACATATATGTCTCGTTAGTAAACTGGAAATTTATAATCATGTGCAATATTTCTATAATTAAGTAGCCAGGTATATAGTCACTTCAAATTCTTAAGAATTACAAGGATTCATTATCAATCTGTGCAAAATAACTCCTAAAATATTTTATAAATATTTTTATGCTTCTCAAAGCTATGTCTTATTGTCAGGAACCAAAACACTCAGGAGAAAATGTGCAAATGAGTAGAGGGTGATATCTGAAAACAACTTCTAATACAATGTCTATGTGTAAGATGTTCTTTTTTCCTTGGGAGTGTGTGTGGGGGAGGAAGGAATTTCTCATGCTATGAAAAGTGAAGAGTACTCAGCAACAAATATAAATTAGTTTATATAAGAGAGGCACAGGATTTTGTTCTTCAAAATCACAGGATGCTGGCTGTTACACCACAAAACTTGGTCACTCATAACTACCCAGTCTTACAGAGCTCCTAAGACATTTAATGATGCTATCACACACACAGTACATGAAAGACCAGCTGAGATATACTATACTGACATTTTAAATTAAGCTGAATATTCTTAGTACTTAATGCATATGTAAATAATTTCAACTGTGTCAAAGATGAAATCTCAACCTTTCTAATATGCTATAGAATGTAAAATTTAATCAAAAAAGAATATATGGCACAAAAATTTGTTTTTAAAAGAAAGCTTTTAAGTAGTAGGATGGAATTGGCTAGTTATCAATATTAAGAATACATTTTTAGTCACCTTGCCAATGTTCAACTCTTGAAAAAATTATTAGTATCAAATAAATGGTTATCAGTAACTGGAGGAAAGCAAATAAGTATTAAACAACATTGTTTCCCAGACAGTGAAAATAACAGCCTGTTTATCATAATGAAAAATTATAATAAAATCTTAATTTATTCAGATTCATCAAGCAAATTGTTCTTCATGAAATGATAATATTATATGATATTTTTGCTATCAGTTTCACAAAATAGACCTCAACAACTAAAGTAAACAGGTGACAGAGAAGCCTACCAGCTAATCAGGCCAACTACTAAAACTACTGGTATAAAGTCAAGGTGGTTGACACAGTGTCCTAAGCAAAAACTATTTTCATGTAAGTCCCGAAAGAAATTTTTTTCCTCCAATTTGAAATAAGATGCTAGATTTTTCTCCTGCCAAAAAGGATAGCACTTTACTTTTTATTTATGCAAAACTCTTTATTCAAATGAATCAGTGATTCAATACATCAATATTAAACAGAACAATCCTGCTTGTCATTTTTCTCAATCCTTTAAAAACTGCTTAGCTTAGGATATGCATTTTTGGTTGAAATTAATTAAAAATAAAAAGAGAAAGGGCTTAAATAACATGGCACATTTGTAATAATTATATACTTTGTTATTGTCTATCAATTATTATTCATTAGAAATGAACCTATGACAGTTTGCAAGGGCTTTTTTTTTTTCTTCATAAAATTGAGCACATAGATTTACCTCCTTGTTATAACAACTGAGAAAATGCTTTCTACTGTGTATTTTTCTCTCTCTAGCTAACAAGCCAAAGAAATCTGAGATCCTGTAAGAGGTAAGCCTAGAATTAAATACTAATAAAAATATTGGCTGGAACAACATCCAAAGCTAAGCACTGATTTAACAGGTCATATTCACCACTGTACTTGCTGTTATTTGGAGTTATTCATGGATCACAGAATTTAATTTCACAACAGGAAATACTTTAACACTGGAATTTTGTGGCCTTCATGTTTACAACAATTTTTCCAATCTTTTAAAATAAATTTAAGACAAGGTGAAATGAAATGAACTAGTGCAAAATGCCTATTCTGAATAAAATTTGTAGCGTTTTGAAAAGGTGTAAAAGTTGGAATTGATCTGACTATACTGCTAGCAAAGGTAGCGAAAAGCAATCTTCTATATTTATATTTTATAAATTACATTAGATAATATATAGACTACATAAATATTCTATAAATTATATTTTGTTGGTGCACAGAAAAATCATGCCAAAGTTCAAGTCACTAAAAGTCCATCACAGCATTTCCTGAGTTAACTTTTCTGATCTCAAAAAGCATTTTTAAGAAGGCATACCTCTGCAAACTGAAACAATGCTGATGCCTGACACTGCTTTGAAGGAGTATCGGGGTGGGATGTACTTGAAGATATCTGAAAGAAAACAAGTAATTTTTAATGGACAAGGACATTTTCTAATATCAGACTAAGAGCTTCTGCCATATATTTCCACTGTAGTCACTGATAAAGATTAAAATATGAGTCATCATCCTTAATCCCTTTTAGAACCCACAGCATGAATGATAAAGGAAGACAAAGGCCTTGCTTCTGAAAACAGATGCTTAGAAAGGACAAAAAGCCTAGATTTAGCTCATTTGTCACCGCTCTTCTAACGATGTATCAGGCATGTATCAAACAGCAGTTGAGGAGACTTGTTTAAAATGAATTTCCTTATTATAATGGGTTTAAAAACTGTATTATCCAAAGCTGAAAAGAGTTTATAAGGCTTATTTTATTTAATAAGTAAAATCTGTCACTCTCTGCACCCACACTGCTCACGTTTAGATGCAGCTGTGAGAGTGCTGGAGAAGCCTATGGATGTGGGTCAGGGTATCTGGGATTGAATCTTAGCTCTGCTACTCGCCAGCTACCTGACCTTGAGCACCTAAGCTAATCTTTCGGCAAGTTATTTTTCTCCACTGTAAATTGACGATGATGATGATAATAATCCCCATTTTATAAGATTATGGTGAAAAGAAAATAAGTCATAGAACACACTGCCTGGCATGGCAGCAGAGCACAATAAACTATTCAATGAATATGAACAGCATTTCTTTCATAACACCCATGCATCCTCTCACCCTAGAAACACTTCAGGAGGCTGACAGAGAGGATCTGGCCACACAATCCTTGGATTGACCAGGTGATTTTTTTGGTTTCCACTTGGTAATTACAGTAGCCTTTAAAAGTTTTGCCTGGGGTTCACATGAAATTACTTTCCTAGCCTGTTTTGAAAGCAAGGTCAGCTATTATTTTAGGCTCCCAAGTGAATAAAGCTTTTATCCATTGACAAAATAGGATGATATAAGGGAGAGTCTGGACAGTATCGATTTAGCACATTCCCAATCTACTATTTTTCTCAATTAACTATAAACTTACCATCTTCATCACATTGTACATGTGATATATGCACCTTAATCAGAATTCTGATGACAGAATTTAGTGTTTTCTTCATTTTAATTAAATTCAGATAGTCAGAAAAAGAATGAAGTTGGTGACAGTATCAAAGGGATGTTTAGGGATGAGAAAGAGAAGACTGATGGAATTATTGACTTTATGTACTACTGAAACAATTTGGTAAATTTAAATGCCACAGAAGTTTGAAAAACAGACATCTTAGCACTTTTACTTTATTTTCTAAAATAAACATTTGTTTTTATTTTTGTTTTTTTAGGGTCATACCTGGCGGAGTGACATTACATGTAGCTCTGTGCTCAGGAACTCCTAGTAGTGCAGGGAGGACCATATGGGATGCCAGGGATCAAACTCAGGTTGGCTACGTGCAAGGCAAATACCCTACCTGCTCTACTACTGTTCCAGCCCAGCATTATTAATATAAATACAATTAACCAGAAAAAAGCATCTTCTAGATCCAACTGAACAAATTAAATAAAAACAAACCACAATGGATGAGAAATATGCAAGTGAGTTGAAGACACTGAGAACAAAATCATGCTGTTCTTGACCATGATCATCTTCCAATCTTATTTCTATCCTGAGAGTTACCTGTCCTATCAGCTGGCCTCCTAAACCTGTACCATAACCCCTTACTTTTCACCTGTGACTCCTTGGATATTCTGCTGATATATGGTTTAAATTTTAGGGAGAAATTAATCAGTAGTAGCTTTGTATTGAGTTCTAGGGTAAGTGATATTTTAAAAAGAAGTCGTTTTTTATTTTGTTTTTGGGTCACACCCAGCAGCGCTTCGATTACTCCTTGGTTCTGTTCTCAGAAATTACCCCTGGCAGTCTTGGGGAACCATAGGGATGCTGGAAATGGAAACCACTATCTGGTTTGTTCTGGGTTGGCGCAAGCAAAACAAATGCCCTTCCACTGTGCTATCTTTCTGGCCCTGAGAGAAGGAATCTTAACCTTTTAGAATTGATATAAAGAAAAGAGAAGATACTTTGCTACATCGTTCTTTAAACTGAGTTTTGAATTAAGTTTCTTTGAATTAAAATGAACATTTGACACAAAACAGTATCTTAAAAACTGTCAAAACATGCTAAACTTAACTTTAGTTAAAGTTTAGTTTTGTTAAACTTGAAGCTTTAAGAAAAGGGATATTATAAATATGAAATATATAGCCAATAAACAGTTGATTTTACCTTCTGATTTAACACTGGATAAAATAATACCTCATAAAATAACTAACAAAATATCTCACTCAATTCTTTTTTGGTTATTGGGCCACACCTAGAAGTGCTCTTGAGTTACTCCTGACTCTGGGCTCAGAAATCATTCCTGGGCCCGGAGAAATAGCACAGTGGCGTTTGCCTTGCAAGCAGCTGATCCAGGACCAAAGGTAGTTGGTTCGAATCCCGGTGTCCCATATGGTCCCCCCTGCCTGCCAGGAGCTATTTCTGAGCAGACAGCCAGGAGTAACCCCTGAGCACTGCCGGGTGTGGCCCAAAAACCAAAACAAAAATAAAGAAAGAAAGAAAGAAAGAAATCATTCCTGGTGGGCTTGGGGGAGCATATGGGATGCGGGGGATCAAACCTGGGTTGGTTACGTGAAAGGCAAATGCCCTAACTCCTGTGCTATCACTTTGGTTCCAATTAATTCTATCATTAAGCTTATTACCCACAAAACCAAAAAATATTAGTGATGAAGCTTAAGTATATACATATTATGGCTTATTAATAACTGTTTATAGATGTATACTTAGTTTATAATTAAGAGACTCTCAGTTCTAAAATACATTCCATTTTCCACTTATGGTTAGTTTAGTTAAGCAGATTTCTTCACTGCAATAAGTTACTGGCATCACCCTTCCAAATACAAAATAATTTTTCAAAACATCCTCATCAAATATAAATTACAATATATTACCTCGGCAAACTGAAATAATGGTGACTTGTGGCGCATTTCAGGTGATTCTGAAACATCAGGCCTGCAAGTGCCAGAGGATATCTGAAACAAATTAGATGGTAGAGGGATCAGGAGAATAGTTTCTATCATTTCACAGCAATATCACCTAAAATGTTCCTATTTGAGAAAATGATTTGATTTCCCTAATTTGAGATAATAATTTGACAAAAGGTAGTTATTATTCTGCCAAGTTTTATATAAGAGGCTTTTCAACTTCTAAATAACATCACAAAATAGCAAGGGATGGATGGGTAGGACAATGCATTTTACAAGTTATATTGGCCTAAGAGAAATTTCTACAAAGAAGCCCTCTTGCTCTCTTGGTTTTCTGACACAAAAGTCAAAGAACATTGAACCTTCTTCAATGCTTCCCCATCCCAAGTTCCATGTCACCGGTTCATGTAGAAAAATAAAATGAGATGATACCAATGATCTTTGTGTCAAACACAAACTCAGGTCAGATTCTTGTCTTGGATTTGTATGTGTTTACATAGAAGCCCTATTATGAAAGGTTAGAATTTAGCAGGAGAAATTTTACTTTTTTATTTTGAGGCCTCTTTCAGAAGTATTCAGGGCTTACTACTGTCACTAGGCTCACTCCTGATGGGAGTTAAAGGATCTTAATGAGTGCAAGTTATTGAGCTTGTATAAGAGTCATACAAGGCATATGTAGTGTACTATCTACTGGCCTAAGACATTTTTTATATTACATTATACAATATAGTATATTTATACTTATTTATATTTATTATAAGACAAATATATGTTTTAATAAATATAAATTTATACTTATTAAAAATAAGTATTCTGTACTATGTAATATATATTAATATATTACTATGTAATGTGTGTTGTATTCTTTTTTGTTGTTGTGGTTTTTGGTTTTTGGACCACACCCAGTGATGCTCAGGGGTTACTCCTGGCTATGCATTCAGAAATCGCTCCTAGCTTGGAGGACCACATGGGGCGCTGGGGAATCAAACCTCGGTCCATCCTAGGCTAGTGTGTGCAAGCAGACGCCTTAATGCCTAGGCCACCACTCTGGTCCCAATAATATTGTAGTCCAATCAATTATTTTACACTGCTGTTATCTTCATTTGTGATCTTCATTATTAATAGCTTAAAGAAAAGCATTATTACAAAAAAAAATCATCCAAGTTCTTTTCTCAGAGTTCACAGTTCCTTTTCTGTCTAATGCACACATTAACTTATTTTGTATTTTAGTGGCATAATCACTTAGCTGTAGTATTGCAAAAGTCATAGAAGTTACAAAATGTTAAAATAAGGAAAGATTTCATTATTCTTTGATCAACCCTTTAAAAAATAATTTAGAATATGAGAAGTAAATGATTCCACTTTCCCACCCTCCACATTCAGTAATGCTTTCATTCTCTACCATTGGTAACATCTATCACTTAGCATCACCAGATCTAAGTATTTATTTTATCTTTCATCTTTTCCCAAAGACTCTAATTAATAAAGTTCTCAATAATGCATGGATACAAGACAAATAATTAACAAGTATTTGTTGAAATAATCTCTAGGAAATTGACAAGTTTTTTAAAGCCCAGATTAGTCCCCTACCCTGTCCTAAAGTCATGATTTGGGTGTCTTTTACTTTAAGGGAAACACAAAAATTCAAACTACTATTTCTTTTTATATAAAAATTATTTCTTTAATTGAATCACCATGAAACACAATTACAAAGTTATTCATGATTGAGTTTCAGTCATACAATGTTCAACACCCATCATTACTGCACATTTCTGGCCACCATATCCTCAGTTTCTCCCCTGCAATCCACCTGCCTGCTTCTGTGGCCGACATTTTTTTGTCTCTCTTTCTCTTTTTGTTCTTCTGACACTTTAGTTTACAATACTGTTATTAAAGTGATATCATGTATATTATTTTATCTCCTTTCAGTACTCCAAGTAACATGTTTACTGGAATATAATAGTGATACAGGTTCTCTATTGAAAAAGTACAGGGGCTGGAGCAATGATGCAGTGATAGGGCTTTTGCCTTGCATGCAGCTGATCAAGGATGGATGCAGGTTTGATCCCCGGGCATCCCATATGGTCCCCCAAGCCAGGAGCGATTTTTGAGTGCATAGACAGGAGTAATCCCGAGTGTCACCAGGTGTGGCCCAAAAATTAAAAAAAAAAAAAGAAAAACAAAATACAGAAAAAATATTTCCGGGGAATGGAAAGAAGCACAGCAGGTAAGATGCTTATCTTGGTTCTATATCTGGTACCAATTATGGTCCACAAACCATCCTGAGGTGATCTGTGAGAAAAGAGGCAGGAATAAGCCCTGAGCACTGCGGGGTATATCTCCCCATCACAAGTAAATCTCCTAAGGATAACCCCTGTCAATACTCTATGATTACTAATTTTTTAAATCAATAAATGGAAATTGTACTAGTCAAAAATATTTTAACTATATATATATTTTTGTTGTATTTTTTTTACTATGAAAGCAATGCATCCACAAGTTAAAAATATGTAGAAATATTTATTTTAAAAATGGGTTTCTTCTAAGCACTTCTGAATATCAATTATGGTTTTCTACTTCCAAAAATCAAAACTTTATGCATTATTATATATGTGTATATAATATTATTATATATGTGTATATAAACATGAAGACATAATAGTGTAAATGCTTTTATTTTGCTGAATTTTATTTTTTTTTTCCCTTAGCTCTATATGTGTGATATCTCTCTAGAAATTATAGTACATATGGATTTACCTTTTATGAAGACATTGTACTCTTTAGGATACATGGAACTTAACTTAGTCCTTTCTCAAAGCACAATTACTTATATAAATATTATATTGTTTATTACTTTATTTCACCCATAGATAGTACATACTTTAAGGACTACCAGCTCATGTATAAGCAAGAATATACTATTCACAGATTTCAATTCTGCTAGTGAAGTTGATTTTTCTGGCACTTAACTATGAATCTCACCCATCTGTGGGTTTTAAGAAAAATGAAAGACATTCTTGCAATAATAACTTTCAGACACAAAAGAGAAAAGAGCTGGAAGTTACAGCTCACCTCATGAAGCTCACCACAAACAGGGATGAGTTTAGTTAGAGAAGTAACTAAGTTTTGAACTATCCTAATAATGAGAATGTATGAGGGAAATGGAAAGCCTGTCTAGAGTACAGGCAGGGGTTGGGTGGGGAGGAGGGAGATTTGGGACATTGGTGATGGGAATGTTGCACTGGTGATGGGTGGTGTTCTTTACATGACTGAAACCCAAACACAATCATGTATGTAATAAAGTTGTTTAAATAAAAAAATAAAAACAAACAAACAAAGAAGTCATTAACAATATATTAATGTTCTTGCATTATTAAATCTTTTTTTTTTATGTTTGGCCATACCCCGCCATGCTCAGGGATTACTCCTGGCTCTATGCTCAGAAATCGCTCCTGGCAGGCTCGGGTGGGGGGGGGGGGCATATTGGCTGCTGGGATTCAAACCATCAACCTTCTGCATGCAAGGCAAACACCCTACCTCCATGCTATCTCTCCGACCCTATTACATCTTTTTTGATTAATTTATCTTACTTTTTTTTTTTTTTTTTAGTTTTGGGGTCATACCCAGTGACACTCAGGGGTTACTCCTGGCAGGATCGGGGAACCACATGGGATGTCAGGGATCGAACCTGGGTCAGCCACATGCAAGGCAAACTCCCTACCTGCTGATCTATCACTCTGGCCCTTGATACAATTTCAGTCACTGTTTATAATACTAGAAGGTTGAATTCTATAGAAATCCAGATTGTATTCCTGTAAAGTTTCTCACTAACCTGTGTCATTAGAAAGAAATATATTTCCCTAACAGTGTCACAGGATATTGGACAAAAACATCATTTAAAATTTTAATTGTCACATTTGGATTTGAAAGTGTAATGGCTACCTTCTTCTAGTGATACATTCCACAGAGAGGATGCTGAGTCTTTAATTAATCTGCCACCTGTGGTTTGTCTGCCAAAGTCTGGCTCCTTTACTGCCATTTGAATGTTTGACATGTCGTGTGCCAAATGGCCCACATTTTTATTTGCTTCCCAAGAATGAAAGCTAAAGTGACATAGATCACACATTACCCCCCTCAAAAAAGGTCAATAAATTTGAGATTAGAAGGTGTAAAAATTCCTTCCTTCCTGGATGAATGGATCAGAATTATCTTTAATTTGTAATGTCAGAGCAGTGAAAAACAATCAATATTGTCTTGCCTTTTTAAAAAAGGCAAGTTTAGCCAATGAATGAATGTCTTGATGAATAATCAAAGTTTTTAAATGAAAATTATAAAGCATCTCTATAAGAGTTATATAAGTATACTCATAGTAAATATCTATAAAGATTTTACAATTCAGGGGCCTGAGAGATAGCATGGAGGTAGGGCATTTGCCTCGCCTGCAGAAGGATGGTGGTTCGAATTCCGGCATCTTATAAGGTCCTCCGAGCCTGCCAGGAGCGATTTCTGAGCGTAGAGCCAGGAGTAACCCCTGTGCATTGTTGGGTGTGGCCTCCCAAAATATTTTACAATTCAGTATAACTTAAGAGTAAAAATTGCTTAAAGCTATATTCTTATTTCAGATCCTATGATGTATGAGAATTAGTTAACATTTATGAGTAACTATGGTTATTAGCTATCTTATGACTTAAGGTTCTAGGAAGAAAATCCAACAGTTATTTTACACTGGCTGGCAATATTCATATCAATTCGTGAATTTTGTTACTGTTTTTGGTCACACCTAAAGAAGTTTGGGAACCCCTGACATTATGGTTTTAGGTTAACTATGCAGAACCAGGAATAAAACTGGTACTCCAGTCATTTAAGCCATAAAGTTTTAAAATAAATGAGACTGAAAATCATGATAGGGGATGTCCAAATACAGTGCTGCTCAGTGCTTACTCCTGAAGCAGAGATCACTTGGGGAGCTAACATGAGTTGGCTGCAGCCAGGCAAACATTCCATCTGCTACACTATATATAGCATTAGCATATTTGGGTGAAATAAAAAATCCCATTTAAATGAGAAATTCAAATGCAAGTAATCATGCCCATATTTTATATGCAAAAAATCCCCAAAACCCCCCAAACACAAACACTTAGTTTTTATCTCAGTACAAAAATAGGATACCTGTTCAAAGATTCGAATCTGTGTGTGAAATTATGAAGAATCTCAATGACCAAGAATATTACAAAGGCTGTCATTTATTTTCAAAGAAGTCACAATCACTAATTTATGCATTGGGACAATGTTCTCTCTGGAAATCTAGTTTTACTTTAAAGTACTGTGGATTTGGCATACCTCTTGAGCATAGTTCAATAAAAAGAAAACAGAATTAGCAGTCTAGAGAGTTGGTAGACTTCTAAATTACAGGTTACCTGACTTTCTAATATAGAGCAGAACAGAAGGAGCAGATCAGAAGAGACCATAAGTACGGATAAGAAAAAGATAGGGTTGTAGAAGAAACAATGTCAGAAAAATAAGAGAAATAAGACTGAAAATCTGCAAAAAGAATCAGATGCTGGGGCCAGAGCTGTAGCACAGAGGATGGGTGTTTGCTTTGCATGCGGCTGACCCAGGATGGACCTTGGTTTGATCCCCAGCGTCCCATATGATCCTCCACGCCAGGAGCAATTTCTGAGCGCATAGTTAGGAGTAACTTACCCCTGAGCACTGGGTGTGCCCTCCCTCCCAAAAAATCAGATGCGAATCATTTTAGTTTAAAGCAAATTAACGTAGAAAAAACAGCCTCTACATTTCAATGCGGTGACTAATATTTATATTTATGATCCTTAGTTCATTAAAAGTCAGAAATATACTTGATAGTTGTCAAATTTCATAAATAGTTCAATGATATGGAAAACATATTTATGTAGAATTCATTCTAGAGTGCTTGATAAAGTATCTAACACAAAGCATGCATGCTAATGCAAATCTAGATTTATAAATCCCACATGTTTGGTAAGGAAACATTTGATTATATAAAGGGAGGCATCCAACTGTGTCACCTTACTATGGTGCCTTGCTATTCATATTTACTGTACTAAAATAATTTATAAGGAAACACATTTTTCATGTATGAACATAAACTCTTCATATAATTTCCTATGCTAAATCAATTTTTTAAAATAGAGTATTTCATCAAAGCAATTTTTCATTATTTAAGGAAGGGGACATGAAAATACAAAATAAGCTAAATAGTAAGGGAAAAAAAAGAAACTGGAATGTTGTTTCTAGAAATAATTCATAAAGCCACTAGGTGTTGCTATATACCCAAGAAAGAAAATAGCTCAAGGGATTTTTAAAAAGAAAGTTATGTTTAAGCAATAATCAATTTCCTTTAAACTCCAATATTATCTTGGACCATATTCTTAATAAACAAGAAAGGAGAATTATTATTATAATTAAAAAGTACAACAAATTGCTTTTCTGGTCATAGTCACAATTCACATTGTGAAAACTAGACAAAATATTGTGATCTAGCCTCTAGATATAAAGCAAAGTCAATTCAGTTTGGTATACAATGAGTGACTTGGAAACTTTATAAAAAAGTTTTATAGAGAGACTACTCTTACCTCAGAAAGGAAAAGTTCATAGTCCCACACAGATAAGTCATAAAAAACATATTCAATAAATGTGGTAAGTACACTAGTTGTATCTGACTTACACATTTTCTCCTTCTAAGGCACACATTTGTTCTCATTCATTATACAAAGATATGAATAAACATTCCTTTATCTGTCAGCTACTCTTCAAGAGTGGCTTATCTTTTGCATATAAGAGTTTATATATTGAGTATTATATTATTTTAAACATAACAGGAAAGGAAAATATGCCTTGCTCTCAAGTATAGAGGACAGCAACATTTACATTAATGAAAATATTAATGATAAGGGGCTCAAGGCCTATGGAAGGATAAAATACTGTCTTCCTTATTTCTAGGGTGATTGAAATAAACTAAGCAATATTTGAGACATACATAGAAGGAACTTCAGAAAGATGGAAGTAATTTAAGAGTAGGATGCAAAATATACCAGCTGAGATTAAAGAGTAAACTTTCCAGGGTGGTTGCAGAATCAGATGGCTAGGAAAGGATCAGAAAGTGAAAAGTAAGAAAATATTGAATTCTATGTTAAGTTTGAAAATTAGGCTGAAAACATTGTGGAACCAGACAAGATTTGCCACTGTCAAAAAGCAGCATGATGTGTAAAGATAACAGTCAGTAGAGTGCAGCGTGACCTTGGCTGGGAATGATTGGAAGCAGACCAATGACAAGATTAAAGAAATAAACAAGTTGATAGAAAGCCCCAATTAAATCAGAGATGGCATTTGCCCAGTCTGAGTAATTGTCTGGAAGGATGTCATGACTAAAGAAGTAGGGTCAGACAATGCTGGTGTTTCCAGGGTAGGTTAGAGACTTTTACTGAAATGATGTTGGTGTTTCCAAGGTAGGTTAGAGACTTATTGAAAGGATGGATTGGAAAGAAAGGAATTTTCTGGTCTATGAGAGGAGAGTGCTTGGATGTACAGAATCCCATTTCAGAATTCAAATGGAAAGATCATATATAATTTGAAGGCCTGGTGAATAGATTCTCACCTTGTTCAGTCTAATCTAGACTTTCCTACAATTGGAAGTTTTTTTGTTTGCTTGTTTTTTGTTTTTTGTTTTTGGCCAGGTATCATTCTTTTTTAAGAGTGACTGAATAAGCATTTAATTTGCAATGAAGATGAGATGTTCATTGAAGCTCTGAAATGAACAAGTTTAAACACAGGTATTAAATAAAAAAAATATTAAATCAAAGTTTGTCACTAAAAACAATTTAAAGAAATAAAATGAAGCCACTCTTGATTAAATCTAAATTAGATTAAGGAGAACCTGAGTGCTAAAGCACTACATTTGGCTAACTTATAGTAGGATGTACTATAATAGAGAAGTGTCCAAGACTACCCTAGGGAGCATACTCAAGAAAATAATGCCAGTGATTCCAAAATTATAATATATACCATGCCAGCTGGCTTTCAAGAGAATAAAGTTCTTGCTTTTGCTCAAGGCATCAAGGCTATAAGAGTGCTGTTGACTCTTACTCAAGTCTATTTCTTCTAACTAGTATGGCAAAGTACTAGTGTGAAAGTCAATATAAGATTCTAGGCTCTTGATTTAATTAACAGCACTAGTAGCTTAGACAAACAAGTACTCTTTGGCCTCTTCCCTCCTTTGATAAAGTATGTAACAGGGATACTCTGCCTTCTTGTCTTCTTCACAGACACTGTGAGAATTATAAGCATAGAATGCCTTTCCATAGGGAAGAGAGGGTAGAAAAGAGTACTTTGAGGGCCAGAGGGAAAGCACAGTAGGTATAGTATTTGCCTTGCATGTGGCCAGCCACGGTTTGATCCCTGCCATCCTATCTGGTCCCCAAAGTCTGACAAGAGGGATTTCTGAGCATAGAGCCAGGAGTAAGCCCTAAGTACTGCCAGGTGTGGTAAAAAATAAATAAATAAAACACTATTTAGAAAAAGAGAAAGCTCTCATATCCCATTTCTTACTTAATATATAAGTAAATATTATGTATTTTCTCATACAAATGCTTTGAATACCATAAAAGCATAAAAAGCAAATAAACGTTTTCTAGGGGTAGAGATGAAGGGCAGTATGGTATTCAGTCCTGAATTAATTAAAAAAGAGGAGCTAATATAATCACAACACAAAACTACCTCATGTGCCACTAACATAGGCAAAGAATTCCTCCCCATTTTACTGATGTCAGAAATATACAAAGGTAAAACTTTTGATTTGATCTAAATATACGTTCCTTTTGAATTAAAAACTTGGTTCTGAAGGTATGGAAGATAAATATTTATGTATGTTAAAACCTGGTTGAAAATGTTGACTTGTCTTTTTGAAAAGCAATATAGACAATTTCCCACAGCACTAAAAATTGTTTCTATAGGACCCAGCAATTCTATTCTGGGTATCTACCCAAATGGCTCCAAAATCCTATTCAGAAAAGGTATTTGGGGTTACAAAAATTACACAGGTCACTTGTCTTGCATGTGGCCGACCTGGATTTGATACCTGGTACCCCATATGATGCACCCACTTCTTCCCAAAGTGATCTCTGAATGGAAAGCCAGAAGTAAGCCCTAAGCATCACCAAATATGTCCCCAAAACCATATATTCACAAATCCATAATCTAGAAACAAACCCAATGTTCAAGATGACAGGATAAAGAAATGGTGGTCTAGATACACAATAGAATACTACTCAGCTGTTTGTAATACTAATAACCTGCAATTTGTTCCTATCTGGATGTAACTAAAGAGTGCTATGCTGAATAAAGGAGACAGACATAGAACGATCTCTTTCATATGTTTGCTATAAAGTAACACAGGGATGAACACAAATGCCCAAAGGTAACAGAACTGAAAACTGGTCTTCAGCAGGAAGCTTACATGGGGTGTAGGTTGGGGGGGGGCATTGGGACAATGGTAGAAGGAAGAGAGCATTCTGGTAGAAGCTGCAGAGTTTGAAGTTTATGTAGGAAATCATTCCAATAACTCTTGAAAACCACAGTGCATAAACGAGTTTTAAAGAGATGTATATGGTTTGTGTGGCGTCTATGGTATATATGGTATTGTTTTCTGCACTTGATTACTTTGGAGAGGCTGCTAATCCTTTAATACTGTCTCATTAATGAAATGGAAATGATAATAATGACAAATTGAGCTCATAGGAATCCTGGGGGAATGAAATTAGATGATCAATATCTTATGTTCTCCGCACAGTACCTGTGTCCCAGAAAAATTCATGAAATAGTCCTGTAAAAATCCCAGGGAGAGTGGATTAAGTTGAGAGTGGATTAAGATGTAAGGGAGGGGAGTGGGATGGGAGATGAGGAGGTGAGGGGAAAAGCAAGTGCTCACAGAAACCCCTGCATGCTAGATACAACACTGAAACTAGTTTTCCTGGGCTCAAATCCATATCCCATAAATTAATATTTTTTTAATCTAGAGTACTTAACTTATTTAGCTAGGGATTTTTGGGTCACAGTGTTTCTCAGGACAACATATGGTGTCTGATGATACAACTTAGGTCAAATCACCTTCACCATGTAACACCTTAACCCCTGAATTTTTCCTAAGGTCCTCAAGTACATTTTTAGCCCTTCTGTGCTGCTGTTTCTTCACCTGTTTTAATTTCTGTTTAGGATATCAAACTGCTTAAAGGGTCGCTGTAAAGAATCTTACATGGGCAATAATAAAGAACAAAAGTCAGTGAAGCTGAAGACAGGAAAGCCACAAATATCTTTAATCACAAAAAATATAAGCAGCATGAAATATCAGATCAACAATATTGTACATTGGGAAGGATGTAGAATGATTACAACACACATAGTTTTAATGCACAGCATTTTATGTAAGTTACATCGATTAAAAAATTACACCACAAACCAAGTCCTAGATATTTACACCAGAAAAATAAAAAGTTCTCAAAGACTTGTATACTGATGTTCACAGTTTTACTAATAATGTTGGTTCAAAAAGGAAACCACCAAGACATAGATAAAGTGGTAGAAGAACTGTATTGCAAAAATATTACTCAGCAATAAAAAGAAATATATCTGCAATCCTCAAAGCATGATGTTGAGCAAAATAAACCAGACATGAAGGAAACTACATTCTGGTTCTATAATATGAAAATCTATAAAAGGCCCAAACTGCAGTCATTTAAGGATCAGCTGTTGCAC
Organism: Suncus etruscus; assembly: GCF_024139225.1. Lineage (NCBI taxonomy): Eukaryota > Metazoa > Chordata > Mammalia > Eulipotyphla > Soricidae > Suncus > Suncus etruscus. Next base: position 88,245,905 of record NC_064860.1, on the reverse strand, counting down.
GAGGGCCTGATAGCATTTCAAACCTAACTTCTGAAGAGCTCAGAAGAACATTTTGTGATTATGTACTTGTTCTGTATTTTTATTGCAATGGTAATGGCCTAATCATATTAAACTACCAAAATATTAACTTTAAGAGGTAATTATAGATATTTCATTGTCTATAAATTATACAACAATAAACTGATTTTTAAAATGTAAAAAATTCTCTTCTATCATACATTTAAATATGTGCACATAAAATGTACCTGGAATACATAAATGTTAGTTATTTCAACTATTCTGTAAGCAATTTAGGATCCATGTTTGAATTTTGTCCATTGTTCCTGATGTTAAGTTGTTGAAAGTCCTCTGGAATCCAAACTTATTCATAAGATACAATGAGGAAAGATTTTAACTACAAGATTTTGATTATAGAGTATATAATAAAGTACAAAATTAAGTTTAACCAAGTACTGTAACACATCACATTAACAAAAAGAACACTTAGATTTAGGAGAAAGAATCCGATGTGATTCAAGATACTGGCAACGACTTTCAGGAAGAAGAGATCATAATTTCAAACTTAGGGACCAAGATAAACTAGTCTTAATTTTCAAATAAAAAATTTTGAATACATAAACTTAAGAAAAATAAAGGCTATTCCAAGCATTCTCAGGAGACAACTAGGATAACCCTAAATAGAACCCACATATAACATGTGGCCATGCTTGAGGGGTATGTGATAAGGGGTTGGGGCTAAAGGTCTTAAACATTTATGTGCTCTTGAAATATCTTTCCTGCTCAGAGTTGTTTGAATTTAAAGTAGATAGACTGTGATAAAAAACAAAAATATGTGATTCTCTGAGGTCAGGAGCATTATATGAGGGAAGATAGTAACATCTCCAGGAATGCAGATATTTGTTTTTGGTTATTCCCTAGAGGGCCAGGAACACAAAAATTGTTCAAAATACACTTGCCATATGTTTGTGTAAAAAAATAGCACAACTCCTACATATTCAACCTTATACAACATGATCTTTACATCTAGTCTCCTGAGGGAGGTGTGCCATTGTCTGTTTCCACTTCCTCCTCAACAATTTTAAAGCTACTCAGCAATTTATTTAAAAAGTTCTTCCCCACAACACACAAATGGTATTTCCTTATTTTGATATATTCCAGGTATAAAAGATTTCTTTCTGGCATCTAGTGATAAGGGAAATTTAAAAAAAAGTGCAAATTTTCAATGAACAAGAAAATCGTATACACATATGATATGTGCACACACATATTGCTTGTAAAACATAGTATGAATCTTTTAGGAACCAGCACCTAAGATAGAGCTTAAGTTTTTAAGTCAGCTATGAAATGCTTAGGATGGCTAAAGTAACAATACTACAGAATTACAAGGATGCGTTTAGAGTTTAAAAACACCTTACATCTTTAATTTATCTTCATAGATGAATTAGGAGTTAAAATCAGACATTATTGGGTCCCTTTTACTTACATTATAGCCCAAAATATCCTTTTTATTCTAGCCAAAGTGAATTTTCTGACACTCCTTGGGTTTTATATCGAAAGTTATCTTTTCAGCATTAATCCTAACTGTTCTCTGTATTATATTTCAAATAATCACCCCTTTTAAACTCTTAGAACTGTATCACTGCTTTTACTTTTTAATCTGATACTAGTTTTACATGTTAAAAACTGTAACAAATGATATAGCAAGTATAAAAATTTTTCAGTCTGACAGGAGTTTTAGAAAGTCTACATCAAATATGGAAAGCTTCACTTACTGCATTTTCATCTTAAATAACAACTCTTAGAAATATATGTATAAACTCTGTTAATGTTGCCTCCTCTTCAGCTCACTCCAGAGCTCCTTTATGTGTGTTTTTTTTTTAAAAACACATTTCTTCTAATTTTCCTTTCTAATTCCTTTAAATAAATCCCCACCATAACAACTTCCCCATGCACCCAAGTATCTATTCACTTAATCCTTTTGATAGTCTCTTGAATACAAAGTGTTCCTTCTGTAGCCTCCTATTTCAATAGTTACTTATGTTGTATTTTATTGATTAAACAACTCTATTTGACTTTTAAATTTTGCTGATTCTGGGGCTGTAGCTGAGTGGTAAGGTTTCTAAGACATCCTGGGCTCAATTTTTGGCACCCACATCAGATATGATAATAAAATAATTTTGCTAAAACTTCATAATAATCAGAAACACTTTTTCAATTTTCTTTACTCTAAGAGGGTTATTTCTTAAGGATACATTTATGATCCTATTTCATAGGGTTTAGCAGTAAATATACTCTAACACATTAAACTAGATATCACTTCTTTTCACCTGTCTACTTATACATCTATTCTGCTCTTTTTTTTAATGTATCAACTCTTTATTTTTATTTATTTATTTTTGGTTTGGGGGCCACACCCAATGGCGCTCAGGAGTTACACCTGTCTTTGTGCTCAGAAATCACCCCTGGCAAGCTCGGGGGACCATATGGGATGCCAGGGATTAAACCCTGGTTTGTCCCACATTGACTGCATGCAAGGCAATGCCCTTCCGCTGTGCTATCACTCCAGCCTCTTACATATATATATATATATATACATATATATATACATATATAAATATATATACATATACATATATATGGTAAATATATAAATATTTAATTTTTTTTTTTGGTTTTGGGGCCACACATTTTGATACTCAGGGGTTACTCCTGGCTTTGTGCTCAGAAATCGCTCCTGGCTTTGGGGACCATATAGGACACCAGGGATCAAACCCAGGTCCATCTTGGGTCAGATGCATGCAAAGCAAATGCCTTACGCTATGCTACCGCTCCAACCTATATTTAATGTATTTTAATATATTATGACTATAAAATAAATATAGGCCTGATCACTTATGTAAAAAAATAAAAGCAAAAATACTGTATATTCAAGTTTCAGCCCTTTTATTTATTAAACACAAATTACTACAACCCAGATTGGCTCAATCATAATATCAAAATGTTAACCTCATGATACTATAAATCTATTATGACAGTTTCAGAATTCATAATGCAAAGGAAAAGTGAAAATACAAATGCTTTGTTTATCATTGTTTGCCCGTGATATCTCAAGAATCTATCACTTCCCTGAAAACTCAAAAAGACTTTAGATGGCTCTTTACTATTATATGTCAGAGTTTTCCAAGATTCTTTGGCTTACCACCTTCTTTCAAGACAAAAATACTCAGAGCTTCCCAGAGATCTATCTTTTAAAGTGAACAAAGAACCTCTGCCCACTCTTGTCAATTGCTCCCCAAACTTTTATTGATTCTAAGATTTCTGGCATCCCTCTTCCCACCCTCAGGAAAGTATCTCCAATTTTGAAAATGTGGAAACAATGGCACATGTCAAAGACCTTTTTATCCAGTCTTATTTGAGCTAGAGCAAACTCCACTATCTTCTACAGTTCTTTTTAAAATTAGAAGTATTCGTTATATTAAAACTTCCACTTTAAAAACAGATTTGTCTCGAATATAGTCAGGGGTTTGGGGAGGAGGGAGATGGGGGCATTCATGGTGGGAATGTTGCACTGGTGAAGGGAAGGGGGGTTGTTTTTTTTTACAACTGAAACCCACTACAATCATGCTTGTAATCAAGGTGTTTAAATAAAGATATTAGTAAAAAAAAAAAAAACAAAGCAGATTTGTATGGTCCTTTTATGCTATTACTTTTCAGGTTATGAATAAAAGGAATATGTCTTTTTAAGAAAAAATATTTTAGGAATGAATTCCGTCATGGCATTTAAAAAAGTCATTATGATTAGATCTTCTTTATGGTGGAATTTTCGAAAAATGTCATTTTATTTCACTAGTCCTACCTAATAGTATAGACATGCTTCAAAGCAATAGTTCTAACTATCATAAGTATAAAATTTTTGTATTTTTTGCTTTATGTCCTTGCCCTAATAATTTCGTTAAAAATTTTTAAATATATTCATTATATTTATCATTTTTAATCATTTATTTTGTTTGGGGGCACACTTCTAAGGTTCAGGGCTACTCTAGACTTTGCGTCAGGAGTTACTCCTGGTGGTATTCAGGGAAATATTTTGAATGCTGAGGATTAAACTCTGCTAAGCCTATCCAAAGCAAGAACAATAATACTATCTCTCTGGCCCCTAACTATATTTATCTTACGTTTTTCATCACCTATATCTAAACCTAAAGATTTGAGACCAAGCCTACCTACTTTATTAGCATAAGGCTTTGTATAGTGATCTAGTTGAGAAATACAATCTAGTGATATCATATGAACTCTCAAATTCATTATCTTTAGAACTAGAATATTTTTTTATTTTTTATCTAAGATAATTTTTTTTTGGCCACAGCTAGTGATGTTCAGGGGTTACTCGTTCCTCTGCACTCAAGAGTCATTCCTGGGGACCATTTGGGATGCCAGAGTTAAATCCTGGTCGGCCACGTGCAAGGCAAACACCCTGCTTGCTGTAACATTGCTCGGGTCCTGTCCTACCCAGAACTAGAATATTGCATGTCACTTTATTTTGCTGTCTCAAACCTCAATATTATTTTCAATAGTGGCCTAATTATCTCTGAGATGAGAATTAAGAGATGTGAAAAAAAAAGTTGTTTTCTCAGATGTGGTTCATAAGGATGAACTTACATGCCAGCATAGATTCCCTTCTAAAATTCGTTTTTATCATGAACAAAAAGCCGATTACTGGGCCCGGAGAGATAGCACAGTGGTGTTTGCTTTGCAAGCAGCCGATCCAGAACCAAAGGTGGTTGGTTCGAATCCCGGTGTCCCATATGGTCCCCCGTGCCTGCCAGGAGCTATATCTGAGCAGACAGCCAGGAGTAACCACTGATCATCGCCGGGTTTGACCCAAAAACAAACAAACAAAAAAAACAAAAACAAAAACAAAAAGTTGATTACTGCATTATTTGATTTCTAGTACCAAAAGCCTGAGACTGATTGAAAAGAACCCAAGTTAACTTTAGCAAAGTAGATAAAAACACACTTTGACTAGAAGTTTCATTTATCTCTAAGTTTATACTGGTTTTATTTGCTTCTATTTGTTACTAAATTTTAAAAAGAAAGCTGACAAATGTCGGGAAGAAAAACAGTTTTACAATCAAATTTTTTAGAGGAGATAAGTCTAATTTTCACAATAAGGTGTGTCCTTGGAAGTCATGAGCTGGACTGTTATGGACGGTGTGCATTATTATTCTAATATTCACATTGAATCATGTTTGGGATACTATACACACAAGTATGAGTCAGTCTCATTTCTTCTTAAATAGCTGTCTTGTGTTCTAGTGAAATATGTTGAAGAATGTCATTGTTATAGCAAGTACAAGCATAATAGTAGAGATTAGTTCAAGGTATAAAGTGGCATCTTTCCCTTTTCAGCTAAAAATTAGCATGTTAGTAAGAACGAATACAGCAGCTTACACATCTTTGCTGCACTAAACTGAATGAGATAAAATAAGTTAAATTAAATGCATGGTTAACAATTATATATAAACTATAAATAATAAATTACAAATAATAGATAAGACTTTCGCCATATAAATGAAGATCCTACATACTATCTTCTAAAAACACTACTTGAATAGGTTTCAACTGTAATGTATGGCATATTCAAAACTTAAAATGTTATATGTATTAATATACATAATATATCGAGTGAAACTGAGCTGTTATTTTGCCCTAAATTAAGAACTTTGAAGTTTCCATCTCAAGTACTTGAGTGCGGTAAAATAACTTGACCTCTGTTAAATGACTCTGACCTCTGTTAAGTGACTATAAAACAGAGGAATCTCACAAATGCAAACCGTGCAAGTCAAACTGCTACTACCTGTCCATCAAAATCAGACCTAATAAGTGCTTAGTGGTAACAGAACTGTAACTATGAGGAAATAAAAGATCACAAAACAAAATTTATGAGTATCTAGTTTGTTTTCATTTCTATTTTGAGGAATAGAAGAAATTTAGAAATCTTGTTTCATCATTTTGAAACAAATTTAAAAGGAGTTTTTAGGTATCAGAGAGACCTCAGTTTTGGACTTCTAGACCATAATCTTTTCACAAGGAATGGGAACTGAGACCATCATGAAGTCAGGCTATGTTGAGTGTAATGAATATGTATAATAATAACCTTTAGACAGACCCATGAAACAGTCACTGCAAATGCTAATTATCTGTACATTGACTTTCATATTATTAGCTTCATAAAATCTCAGATTCTGGACTTGATTCTTGTGTGTGACCTGGGGCTTATTCAGACTAAAGCCCAATATAAAGTATATGAAATCATATAAAAAAATGACAAGTAAAATCCGTTCATGAATTACAAACAATGAAGCTACAGAATTAACACTATGAACAGAATATAAACATCTTGTATTTGCAACACCCAGTGTGAGCAGAATAGAGAGAAATGAGGAGTTGGCTTACCTCTGGTGTGCTAAGAGCATGTTCTCCAGCTAACAGCAGCATGCTCAGGCCTCCCATTTGAGTAGGATCTAAATAGATTAAAAACAAATAAACCACCAATTTACAAACACAAAGTATGCATAATTCACAGTTAGTGAAAATAAGAATACTCACAAAAACTACTGATCCCATTAGAACCAGCTAAAACTTTTCTATAAAACTTCGAACACCTGTTAGGTAGCAATAAGCATATATTTATACACACACACACACACATACATATACAGACATACACACACATACACTCACATATATAAGTATATATATTCTCAGTACTCACTTTTGAATTTATTTAAATACTGCCAATTTCTATCATTCCTACACTCTACTGATTGGAAAATCCCCAGTTTATAAAGTAAATTACCTATTAATTTGATGCTCTTTTTCATTACTGAATGAAAAACTTTAATGACTTTCATTAAAGAAAGAGAGTTTATGACTGTTATTCTCAAACAAACAAACAAAATAATAAACCCCAGGCTAACAAGAACATAGAAACTTTACAAATGGGACTTCAAAATCTAGTGGGACTCCAAAACAGGTAAGGCTTTGTTCGAATATTTCTTTTAAAATTTCCAAAACAAATAAGACAAAACAAAAACATTAGGGTTGTAGACCTATGTCGAGGGAAATATGACTATGAAAAAAATGATATCCTTTATATTTGCTTTAAATAAACTGAACTTCAGAACCACAGTGAAATAAAACATGAAATTTCTAACTTAGCACTTCTCCAAGTACCTATAAGTTACCAGTAAAAGCAATTTTAATTTTAGGACTCTTATTACAACTATAAATGGGTGTGTGACAGCATTGTTCAAAAATATGGTATATTTCCTCTTTTAAAAGTTTTATTACTTAAAGAATTATCCTTTTAAATACATCTTTTTGTAATCTGTTCTTAGAACTCAAAAGGTAACTGACCACATGTAAAGTATTAAATTTCAGAACATGACAAAGCATAAAAATTGTATTTTAGAAGGAAAACATAAATTACCAAATGCTGTCACCTAATGATATGTCAATGACCTCAAAATGGAAAGGTAGTGATAAAGAAAAAAATGTATCTAATACATGGAAACGATGACTAATTTGATGAAACAAACGTCTTCATTGTTACTTTAAGATTCCATCCTATGGTAGGGGGTATAGCAGTGGTAGGGTATTTACCTTGCAAATCGACCAGGTTCGATTCCTAACATGTTATTTTTCCCCTCTGAGCCCACCAGGAGCGATTTCTGGGCAAAGAACCAAGCGTAAACCCTGAATGCCACCAGATGTGGCCCCCAACCAACCAAACAACCAATCAATCGATAAAGTGTTTTTTGTTTTTTTTTAAAAGATTCTAGCTTTCATGTTATACTTAAAACAACGGTGGTTATTTAGAAGCACAAATATATCTGACAATATATATTATCAGAAGGAGAAAATGAATTTAACAGAAAGTAAAAGTTTAACTTGATTAACTGGGCAGCTAGCTAAATACTTTTATAACTATCATTCCAGAAATCAGTAAGGCTGAACAATAGATTTCTAATCTAAAAGTGTTATTCTAAACATATAGTAAAATAACATACATCAGAATTTAGCAATATGTCATGTATTTTTTCAAAAATCTGTCCAGTATATCACTAAAATACAGCAAGAAATTATTTTTCTCTTTTATGGCTTTCATTGTTTTATAAATGAAATGACTAGGAACTTAAGAGCAAAGTCAGATACTATATACTACTTTAAAAAATGTTCTGATTGTAGATCTCCAAAGTACAACACAGACTCTTATGTAACCAGATAAATGAAAGGAAGGAATTTTTCTTTGTCCTATACTTGACTTTAAAGAGAAGGTTTTTGGTTTGTTTGCTTGTTTGTTTTGTTTTTGGGACACACCCAGTGACGCACAGGTGGTACTCCTGGATATGTGCTCAGAAATCACTCCTGGCTTGGGGGACCATACGGAGCTCTGGGGATTGAACGGAGGTCTGTCCCGGGTCAGCTGTGTCCAAGGCAAACGCCATACCACTGTGCCATCGTTCTGGCCCCTAAGGAGGAGTTTTTAAAGCTGACAAATATTTTGACTCAAGTATCAGTCCCACTTAAAATTAATAGTAAGGTGATTAAAATGGACAAAAACCTTCCAAAATAATAACTATCTTTCATATCTTTGCATAATTTATTATTATTTGGTTAAAAATGGTGCAAATAATATTTTTGCATTGCAAAAATTTTATCTACAGACTGATCTAGATTTAAAGAGAAAAAGACAATGATGATAAAAGAATTTAGTAAAAAGTAAATCACCTATTTGCTCTTTCTTTTGATCTTAATTAGAAAATATTTTAGAAGATATCCCATATTACCTGAAAGTCAAAGGCATAGAATAGAAGTTTAAATTTTATAAAGTGACTAAAATAAGGGCATCTCTATGCTGATTATTCTAGGGCTCTAAGAAGCATCACTTAAAATTATATTACTTATATAACAATAAATAATCACCTGAAGACTTTGCTTTCCCAGAAGGCTATCACAGAAACTGTTTTCCAAGCATTTAGATATGATACTAACAGAAATAGTTATAAAGAATCACACAATAAATCACACAATAAATCATCATTAGATTTATAAACCACCTTAAAAAACAGTCATTAAAATACTGTTAAGTTTGCTTTCCAAAGCTTGTGATACAGCAAATGGTTTGGTGCTCAATTCTGAAGAAACTTTGCTTAAAATCATAAGAATATTATACAACAATAATATAATAATTATTACAATAAATTATTATAATAATGAATACTTAAAATTAAAAAATAGTTCATGGCATAACACCACTGCTTCCATCCTGTCCAATATCCTAAATTCATCTGTGCAAATTATTCTTTGATTTTTTTACATTGTTAATAGAGATACTTATTGGCAGGGTGAAACTAAATTCTTTATTTCATGGTAATAAATGCTTTAGCATTCCTTACCACCCAAAGAGTATTAAAAGTCCCTTAACAAATGGTACCATCTGGAATTTTAAATTTGTTTGGCCAATTCAGGAACAATGGTGAGAGAGGGCTAGATGCAAATTCTTTCTATAAGATGCAGCTGTCAGATCCATCTCAGGTTTTTGATGCATGTTCATATTATCCCTCCAAACGTTCCAGATCCTCAGATGGCTTACATAATTGTGGCTTTTTAAGCATCCATGATAAATAAGGTACCTTATCTAAATAGTGTGTATGTATATGGAACAATTTTATTACACTAAAATATTCCCTGAGCTCCTGATAATTTCCAAACTGCTGTCTTCTCTTCATATTGTGAATGCCAGAATATCTCTCTCTATCTCTCTCTCACACACATACACACACACACACACACACACACCACATATTGATTACCACTTTGTCTTTATCTTGCAATTATCATTTCATACATGTCATATTTTAAAGATTTAATATATGCTACACATTTGTCACTATTTCCCTATGGCAAAAAATTAAGTCAGTACAGAGATAGTAGTATACCTAAGGTGTTCTACTTATACAGCCTTTTACAGTGCTGACCCAGGTTCAATCTCTTGCAACATTTAGTTCTCTGAGCCCTGTTCTGAATGATCCCTAAGCACATGGAAAAAAGTAAGCCCTGAGTAACATTGGGTGTGGTTCTAAAATCAAAGCAAACTATGTTCCTCTTTCTATACTATACATAAAATATAGATGCTATATTATTCTGTATTAAAGGCCAGATAGAAATAGTATCTAAACTCACCAGCCATTCCAAAATTGAGCTGAGGCATATCTTCAGTCTTTGCTTTCTTAGGGCTTGGCAAATCCCTTGAAGAGTCAGATGGGAAGGTCCATAATTTCTTTCGTGGATTGACAGTGGATGTTGGGGATTTCACAGGCTTGTTTGTGGTAGGACACCATTTGTAGCCAGGATTTGCTTTCATGAATGCATCTTTATACTATAAATGAAGAAGAGGCAACAGTTTTAAATTAATTTATAAACAAAAATATCATAATAACTTTACAAATAATTCAACCCTCATTGGAACAAGTGGTAAATGTGCTTTTATTAGTAATTATTATGGTTTTCCTCATAAAAAATGACAACCTGGAGTCAGACAATAAAAGTACAGTGGATAGAATATTTGCAATGCATATTGTTGAACCAGGGTCAATTCGCATATGATCCTAAAACCATCAGCAGTAATTCCTTAGCGCAGAGGAGGAATAAGGCCTAAGCACCTCCTGGTGTGACCCAAAAAACAAAAACAATAACAACAATAACAATTAACACCACCACCACCACCACTACCCCCAAAAAAGTAAACCAGAGAAGAGAAATTTAAAACAGGATGCAAGGTTATCAGAAAGTGCATTTAAGGAGCCAGAATGATAGTACAGCCAGGAGGGTACTTCCATTGCACACAGCTGTCATGGATTCAATCCCCAGCATCCAATATGGTTCCTCAGAACACCACAAGGAGTAATTCTTGAATGACTATGCAGAAGTAACCTGAGCATTGCTAGATGTGGCACAAAACCACCACCACCACCCACACCACCACCACCACCACCACCACCAAACCACTGCATTTAGAAGTTATGGTAGACTGTTGCTTGCTACCTGATTCAGCTCCAGAGGGACCCCCAGCTCAATGACACTAATGCTACAAAGCATTTTTCAGACTCAACTAGACCATTGTGTGGGATAAAAATGTGCTCTTGGTCTTATCCCCCTCTCAGACTATCTCAAAACTTAATGGGGATGTCTATATTTGATTGTATGTTTATTTCCTTAGTAGTTTTAACTTCTGGGCCGAGAAATAACACAGCGGTAAAGCATTTGCCTTGCATGCAAACATCTTGGGTCTGATGGACAGTGGTTCAGATCCCAGCATCCCATGTGGTCCTGTGCCTGCCAAGGGTAATTTCTGAGCTCAGATCCAGGAGTAACCCCTGGGGGCCGCCTGGTGTGACCCAAACCCTTCCCCCCGCCCGCAAAAAAAAAATATCTTTTTTTTTTATTTTATTTTGACCAAAGTGGATTACAAATCATTCATGGTAGTATTTCAGGTACATAGTGACATTGAATCAGGGGCATTCCCACCACCAATGTTGTCCTCCCTCCACACCTGTTATCTCTTAGTAGTGTTTATTTCCATATATATAGGTAGCCTTCCCCCATTTTGGTTCTTCTTAGTAGGGAATTCTAATAGAAAAGTCTAGCTTGGGATAAGAGCTCAGGTCAAAACTAGGGCACAAAGATTGTATAGCTTGTTATTTTTACACCCAAATGCACCAATAATATAAAATGACATCTTTTTTTTTTTGCATAGGCACACTAAAATGGGGAAATCCTATGTATAGAAAATTTTTATCTAGTAGAAATAAGAACCCATAAATTTTATAATTCAGGGGTGCCTTCCACCCCGAACATTTGTCATGGAGACCTGACTTAGACCTCATTTGATTGGACATCAATGGTCCAATCCCGAATCCCAGATCCCAACCTTAAAACTGGCACAGTTCTCTGTATCAGGAATTAGCACACACACACACACACACACACACACACACACACACACACACACACACACACAAACACACACACACACACCCTGGCTGAGGCCCTAATATGGCTCTAGTACCAATTTATGCCAGGGTAGGTTCATGAGGAAACAGCAACAACTTGATCTAAGGAAGATCTAATGGCAAGATGCCCTACCTCACCACCCATTCTGATGAAATCAGAAGACCCTTCATCCTAGGATCTGTGAAAAACCAAGATATTTAATCATAGGAGAGTAACTACAACATCTGTGACTGAGAACTTTTCCTGGGACCATAAAGACTTTGGAGTTTGACAACTAACATGCCTGAAGCCTGTAGTCACTCTCATGACAAGATGCTTCAAGGGTAGAGACACCATGTAACTCTTAGGTGAAGGGAATTTCCTAATTTCTCCAATGTTTACTGCGCCTATGGAAAAAACAAAAAAACCCACAAGCCAAAAAACTTGCCACATCTGCCGCCCTTTTTCTTCTTTTAATTTTATTTATATTCCAGCTTCTAGATATGGGCTCCCACCTTTTTTACAGAACCATAGAACAAGAATCATCTGGTTTTGCCTCATATTTCTATGTCTTCCTACAAAACGAGAAAAGAAAAAAAAAGTGGATGGGTCACAGGGCCAAGTGGTCTCAGGGGCATTGAATAGAAATAAAAAATGGTCAGACCTAAGTACCCCAACCAAAGTCAACAATAATAGAGTTAAGATACCCAGACATTAACAAGCTAACACAAAATGGACCTGTTACACTAGCAGTTCAGGGGGATAAAGGTGGCAGTATAGGATGCATGCTGGGAACTAAGGTGGAAGGCAGTCAACACTAGAGGTAGGAATGGCCCTAATTCACTGTAACTATGTACCTGTGAAAGATTTGTAAATCACATTGCTTTCAATAAAAATTTAAAGAAAAGGAGTTATAGTATAGGTACATTTTATACCTTTTGATATCCAACTTCTGGTAAAAAAAATAGTCATCTAAATTTTTCCTTGAAAGGTGGAAGTTATTTGTAATGTTAGATTCAATAACCTTGGGGGTAAAAGGCAGTTCAAAACCTACTGCTTCAAATTAGAGATACAGTGACCAAGTGATTCTTAGACCATAGCTAAAAATCTTTTGGGCCAGAATAATATTATGGTGCACAGGACATTTGCCTTGCTTGTGACCTACTGAGTTAGATCTCTGGCATCCCATATCGTCCTGCAAGTCTGCTAGGAGTAATTTCTGAGCACAAAGTTAAAAGTAAACCCTGAACCCCACTGGGTGTAGCCCGAAACCAAAAAAAAACTTTTAAAAAGAAGAAAAATAACCCCAATGCTGTTACAAAAATATTTTAAACATTGTGTAGAAGGTCAAATAATTTAAAAAAAAAAGACTAGGTACACAGCACAAAGCTTGGGCCATTCCCCATGGGCCCAGAATCAGATTCTAGCCACTGCTCAATCTAGTAAATTTTATTTAAAAAACCATTACATAAAGTAAATGCAGAGTGAAATAAGTCAGAGTGAGAGGGACAGATATAGATTGATCACACTCTTGTGTGGGATATGAAAAAATATATAGTATAAGAATAGTAGCCAAAGATAGTAGAAATGAGGGCCAGGAGGACTTGTACATGGTAGGAAGCTTGCCACAAAGGACTGGGGATGGGGGGGTGTGGGGAGCCAGAGAGATAGCATGGAGGTAAGGCATTTGCCTTTCATGCAGAAGGTCATTGGTTCGAATCCCAATGTCCCATATGGTCCCCTGAGCCTGCCAGGAGCGATTTTTTAGCATAGAGCCAGGAGTAACCCCTGAGTGCTGCCGGGTGTGACCCAAAAACAAATGAATAAAGGACTGGGGGTAGGGGGTAATGCACTTGGGATAGGAGCGTGACCATTATGACAATAATAATTGGGAATGGTTATTCTGGTCAGGAACTGTGTGCTGAAAGATGTGTTCTGCTAGAAGGGCCAGAACTATAGTACAGTGGGTAGGGAATTTGCCTATGAGGCCAACCCTAGTTCAATCCCAGAATAACTTCTGAGCTCAGAAGTAACCCAGGGAATAACCCCTGAAAACAAGTGGCTCTGGCCCCCAAACAAGGAAAAGGGTGATATTTTTTCAGTAACAGTATAGCAAATCACAGGGCCTAAAAGGAAAAAGAGACATAGACACAGATGAGAGTGGGGTGAAGGGCGAAAGGGAAACTGGGAACACTGGTGGTGGGAAGTATATACTGGTGATGGATGGGTATAGGAATATTATATGACAAACTCAACCATGAACAACTACAAACAATATCTCGTGGTGATTCGAGTAAAAAAAAAGTAAATACAGAGAAACTAGAGCCATCGATTGTGGGACAATTACACAAAGATAAAGAATGAGAGAAAAAAACCAGAAAGGGCAAACTCATATATAACATTTCAATTATCTGAAGACACACTGTCATGTAGAACAAAGTACTGGATGTAAAGTCTGATGACGTGGATTAAAAAAGCCACCTCAGCTCTTAGCCAGCTGATGAAACTATAGGCATATTTACTCTCTTATAGCCTAAATTATTTTTCCGTAAAGGATAACTATACTCGCCCATATCCCAGGGGTTGATAATGATAACTGATCACAGATGTGAACAAGCTGAGAGTTGTATAATATTGTAATTAAGTTATCAGACTTCACGGTTTTATTTGAAGACTTCAACTTTATAATAGCAATATCTTCCTTTATTTTTCTGTGGTTTCTTTTGTATGGCTATAGTGACCTTTCTCTAAATTTTGTCACATTTTCCACCTAATGACAACAAAATTAAATAAAATGACATGTGCTGCTATTCCCAAACATTGCCAAAAGTTCTATCTTATGATAATATATTTTCCATGTATTCTAAAACAAGTATGTTATTACTACTGGATGCTTTATTATATTAATGCTGTTCTTTCAATCCCATTAGCTTCTTAAAATGGTTACTCTGTGTAACAATAACTTGTTATAAGCTTCCTGTAGCTTTAATTTAATTCAGCAGAGGAAAAAGTGGGTCTTTTATCCTTAGTATATAACCCAATTAAAGTTTAAATCCACCACTTCTCTTTAAATCATATATATGAAAATGGCACTGCAGAAAATGTATGTATGTATTATTAATAGCCAGTTCAAACTTATCTTAACTCAATTTTTTAAATAATTATTTAAAAAAATAGGGTACACCTGTATATAGGAACATATAAAAGCAAGGTAAGTGAAGCATAAAACATGGTAAAACATAGTTTTATCTTTCTTACAAAATGAGTCAAAATTAAATTTACTATCAGATAGCAGAATATATCTGAAGGTATTAAATGTGATGTAAGACACCTTACTCAGTACATTCACATACACTGGGGATTTACATATTAAGGCTGAGGCAGACAAATAGCCTTGCCTGCTGTCTGGAGGTAGAAAGTGACAAATGGTAGGCTGAGGTGAAAATGGAAGTAGCAGACACATGCGTCATTATTGTGCCCCAGTAAAAGGCACACAGGCTGTGTTTGTCAGATGAATGGTAATTTGGACAAAGGTCACCACTCTATAAAGTGACAAAAGACTTTCAAACAAACTGATTAACATATTGTCATGAGAACATACTTCATTTCCATGTGCGGTAGTTTAGATTTCTAAAGATGTCCCAGTTGTAAAAGACAGATACTAGAAAGATGCCACTTATATTTCTTATTTCCTAGGTGGCTCCTCCTTCCCGCCAATGTTAATCTGCTAGAGGGGCGCTTTCCGCCATAATCACACTTCTATTTTTCCTATACAGATTCCACCCACTCACTTCCATTTCAACAAGTTGTGAGCAGCAGACACTAGGAATAGAATGCATTTGTCTCCGCTTGCCAATTGTTTACACTCACAGTCATACAAAACATATTTCTTTTTAACACAGTTTTGTAAGGCTTCCTTTAGGATCAGGCAAAAACATGCTTTTACAAAAGATCATAAAAGGAGAAGCTAACTCTGGGCTGAAGAACCAAGGGGAGGAGAAGGGCTTCCAGTATGCAAAGTTTTATGGAAAACTATCATTGAGAATTCTCTATGTAAGTAACATCCTAAAAGAGTATCACAATATTAATCTTTCATCTATTTAAATGATGTAACTGTCTAATACTAAGAAAACAATCATTAGTTCAATCAGGGTTATAGTCAGTGACAGAGTTATGAAGGTGGGAATAGAAGAAAGAGAATAACCCTTGTTCTTGAGAACTTTAAATTGAGCTGGAAATACTGTAAATTCACATCAAAACACACAGCTGAACACAAATGTATGTACACCACACTAAGAAGAAGGAAGGAAGAGCCTGAGTGTATGAGGATTCTGATCTGCCCTTGGAACTTGGCACTCCATCAATCACTTGCTTTGATTCAACAGAAAGGCTTTATCATTTGTTGTGAAGAAGTTATTATGGAAGGGATTATAGAGAAGGCTGAGAAAGGGTGAAATGAGGAAAGATTCCACAGAGTCTGAAGAAAATAGCTGAGTGAAACTATTAGCATGCTGGTCAACCACGTGGACAAGACTTTGCTGAAAGAGTCAACAAACTAAGGCCCCTAATCTGGATTCCCAGTGTGGGGCTGTTCAGGCTGGAGGTGAAGGGGAAGCTCATTTCTTTTTCCTCCAAGAGCATCAACCATAGAGTACCGGTACTATTTCAAGACAATAAAACCTCTCCTGAAACACTTGTCCTCAAAATCTTCCACTAACAATTACAATTTTCATCTTAAAAAGTTGGAAGTGATTATTTTGGCAAAGTCTGAGCACTAAAAGGAAATAAAAGGATATGCATGATACCACTTCATTAAGAAATGCAAACCACAGCATGAGAGAGAGAAATAGAGAGAGGTGAAGAAAGAGAAGAGAGAGAGAAGGGAGAGAAACGAGTAAGAGAAGGAAAAGTAGAAGAAAAGCATCTGCTGCTGTAGAGGCAGGCAAGAGGGAGGAGGGAATGGGAGGGGAATTTTTTTCTCCAGTGGCTGGAAATGACACTGGTGAAGCAATGATGAGTGTTGGACCACTATGTGGCTGATACTCAACTATCAATAATTTTTAACTCTGATGGTGTTTCAATAAAAAAAAATCATCTCATGGCTTCCACATATTTTTTCCTGCAAATTTGCACTGAGATAACAATAACTAAATCTACTTTACAGAGAGTGCTCATGATATATTCAAGATGTTCAGAAAATGCTTGTTCCATTATTTGGGGCCCCAAACATTTCATTAGCATATATATTAATCGAGTAATGCCACAGTATTTTGCCTTAAATATGATGACATTATGTAACAAAAGTATTTTGTGAATGTATATTAATAGAAATCTAATCTTTATAAAGCATTTTAACGCTAATGAAAGATATTAAATGTACTCTAATTGTTTTTAATTGGGGTTGAAGGTGCTTTTTAAAATTCACAAGTTTATCTAACTATTATTATAGTTTCTCAACAGAAAAATCTAGAATCCAGAGGAGGTTAATAATAGAGAATCTATGAATGTCCATTAAAATAAAATAGCTGATTCTGGTACAATTATGGGAAATTTCACCATAAAATAAAATTTACCAGAATGCAGGGGAGATATTATGTAGAAAATTATCTAAGTTTTATAAAATATTACACATTAAAAAAATTCAACCCTAGGGGCTAAGTACAAGCAAAAAGGAGATACATTTGTATCTCCTTGCATTGGCAAGCAGAAATCACATTACAGAATCTGGGTAGGAGAGGAGTAAGATATTTGAGAAGAATATGATCTTTTCTTCTTAGTTCTAAAACCATTTCCTTCATAACAGTTGTTTTAAAATATAGATTTTAAGCTAAATAGGAGTATTTAATATTCATTATTGTTACTAAAATTTTAACAGGAAGAAAATAAAATATTTTACATGGAAAAAGTTATCATTTTGACAGAGTGACAGTATAAACTATGCATTAATCCATATCAATAAATATTATACATTATAATAAGTAAATGAATTCAGTAACCAGGACACTATTTAGCTGTTCCACTGCAGAAAAACATAAAGAAAAAATCAATCTAAGAGATTTCACTATAGATATAGTTACTAAATTGGTTGGGGGGATCATTGGAGCAACAGAAGATAATTTTCATACTATTTTTTTAAGTATACTTTTATTCCCTAATTAGGAAAAAATAGTAACATAATCACATTAATGAGTTCACACATTATTTTTTTTAAAATAAGTATTCTGAGTTTCTTAAAAATACATTATTTAAAAAATGTGTAAGAGTTTAGTGTACAAAAATTATTAGAGTATTGATACAATTAAACTAATATAAATTTAAAAATGTTTACATTATCACTTAAAACATGTTTACATGCGGGAATATACTCTGTTAGAAATAAACACTCAGAATTATAGCTATTAAGGAGATGTATCTACAGTACTATATAAATAAAATGTAGATATCCCCTTTAAGGCTTTCGAGATAGTTGAGGAGGAGGGGAAATAAAATCCAGAGCACAGCTTCATCCCACTCTGTAGTCTTGTGGCGTCCGAGAAATGTTTCCAAGAACTCATGGTTCAGAGAATTAGCTTCCCCCATCCCTTGTTTGGATCTGCTTAGTAGGAAATTCAAGTAAAAAAGTCTTCCTCAGGATCTGAGGTCAGGTTAAAGCCAAGTTATTGAGATTGTTAGTTTGATATTTTTACCCCTATATGCACAGGAGTGTCATACGGCATTGTTCCTTCTTGCACAGGCACACTGAAATGGGAAATATTATGTACAGAAAGAAGTTCTTATCGAATAGGAATAAAAACCCATAATTTTTCATTGTGCAGGGATGCCTTTCAACCTGAACATTTATCATGGGGACTTGACTTAGGCTTCAATTGATCAGATCAACTGACCTTCCAACCCCAAATGTTGTATCTCATCCTTAGAACCAGTACAGTTTTCTGCACCAGCACCAGAAGTCAAACTACCCTGGAGAAACCCTAATGCCACCCTAGCAACAACTTGCTCCAGGGAAGGCTCATATGATACCCTGATGATGAGGAAACAGAAACAACTTGCTGTAAGGGCAGGCTTCCCTGCTTTGCCACCTAATAGTGAGATGAAATTAGAAGAAATCTGTGACACCTCAACTTCAACATAAGATCCATGTAAAAACTAAGATCTCTAATTACAGAAGCCTGACTGAAACAGCTGCAACTGAATAGAACTTTTCCTGGGACCATGAGGAAAGACTTTGGGTTTGGACTATCAGTCAGTATGCCTGGAGCCTGTACTTGGTCTTATGACAGTATGCTTAATGGATAGAGACACTCTGTTTCTTTTTAGGGTAAGGGTATTTACTTTCTATTTTTCCCAATATTTATTGTGCCCATGCCAAAAATAAAAAATAAAAATAAAAACTCTGCCATACCCATCCCATTTTTAAAATTGTATTTTATATATATCTTCTTTCTACAAATTGAGAAAAGAAAAATAAGTGGATGGTGCCAAGGGCCCAAGTGGTCTCAGGTGCATTGGGTGGAAAAATAAAATGGCCAGAACTAAATAACTAAGCCAAAGTCAACAACAATAAAATCAGGAGGCCCAAACTTTAACAAGCTAAACTCAAAATGTATCTTTTACACTGGTAGACTAGGTGGCTAAAGCTGGAGGTATTGGAAGTATGCTGGGAACTCTGGTGGAGGGAGGTCAACACTGGTGGTGAGAATGGCCCTAATTCACTGTCACTATTATGTCTGAAATACAACTATGAAGGTCTTATAATTCACTATTCTCACAATAAAAAATATAAACAAACAAAAAACTGTGTTTACTGAGATTCAACAATTTCCTTATATACCATTTACTTTCACCACACAAAAGTTAATAACATGCATTATAATTTTTCAAACAGTGTGAGATGACTTCTATCTTGGAATACTTTCTAAAAGGTATCCTATCGCAAAGAACCATAATGGGAAAAAGAAAAAACTCACTGGAGTTGGAGTTTGTGGCAATTATAATCTTAAAGTACTAAAGAAAACATTTACAAATGGCTATTAAAATTTACTACAATTTACTACATTTAAGTCTGTAGCTGTTTTGTAAGCATGAAATTGAACCATCAAATTTTCAGAACTGGTCTCCGATTATTTTTTTCTCTCTTTTAATTTTATAACAAGATTTCCTTTTATTTGCCTATACATATCTAGGGTATAGGAAAAACAAGCCTTCTTATTCCTGTCTTTGTTCTTACATTTTCACATCTGTTCTTACCCTAGCTTTTGTGTCTAATCCTACAACCAAAAACAGACAAGATTCTATCAACTTCATAAATTTTTTCCTGAAATACTTGTTCCTAACTTCGAATCCATACAAGCACACACTTTCTCTTTCCATTGAGCCATAAATGTGCTTTTAATAAATCTACATATTTACCAGGCCTCTAAAGTGAGCAAAGTATATTAAATGAATACTGAGAGTTAAACAAATATCATAGCTCCACAAAGTTGGTCTGGTCAGGCTACTAATAACTCTAAGGAATCTTAGATCCTTACTCTAAAAGGAGGATAGTAACTGGTTACTTGAAAGGCTGTTTGCAGATGACATGATACTCTACTTAGAAAACCCTAAAGACTCTACCAAAAAGCTTCTAGAAACAACAGACTCATATAGCAATGTGGCAGGCTACAAAATTAACACACAAAAAATCAATGGCCTTTCTATACACCAATAGTAATAGGGAAGAAATGGACATTAAGAAAATAACCCCAATCACAATAGTGCCACACAAACTCAAATATCTTGGAATCAACTTGACTAAAAATGTGAAGGACCTATACAAAGAAAACTATAAAACTATGCTCCAAGAAATAAGAGAGGACATGTGGAAATGGAAATGCATACTCTGCTCATGGATTGGCAGGATTAATATCATCAAAATGGCAATACTCCCCAAGGCATTATACTTATTATAGATTTAATGCTATCCCTCTAAAGATACCCATGACATTCTTCAAAGAAGTAGATCAGGCACTTTTGAAATTCATTTGGAACAATAAACATCCTAGAATAGCTAAAGCAATCATTGGGAAAAAGAATATGGGAGGAATTACTTTCCCCAACTTTAAACTTTACTACAAAGCGATAATTATCAAAACAGCATGGTATTGGAATAAAGACAGGACCTCAGATAGTGGAATAGGCTTCAATACTCTGAGAATGTTCCACAGACATACTAACACCTAATTTTTGATAAAAGAGCAAGAAATCCTAAATGGAGCAAAGAAAGCCTCTTCAACAAGTGGTGTTGGCATAACTGGCTAGCCACTTGCAAAAAATTGAACTTAGACCCCCAGTTAACCTCATGTACAAAGGTAAAATCCAAATGGATTAAAGACCTCGATATCAGACCCGAAACAATAAGATATGTAGAACAACACGTAGGCAAAACACTCCAGGACATTGAGACTACAGGCATCTTCAAGGAGAAAACTGCACTCTCCAAACAAGTGAAAGCAGAGATTAACAGATGGGAATATATTAAGCTGAGAAGCTTCTGCACCTCAAAGGAAATAGCGCCCAGGATACAAGAGCCCCCCACTGAGTGGGACAAACCATTCACCCAATACCCATCAGATAAGGGGCTAATCTCCAAAATATACAAGGCACTGACAGAACTTTACAAGAAAAAAACATCTAATTCCATCAAAAAATGGGGAGAAAAAATGAACAGACACTTTGACAAAGAAGAAATACAAATGGCCAAAAGACACATGAAAAAATGTTCCACATCACTAATCATCAGGGAGATGCAAATCAAAACAACTATGAGGTACCACCTCACACCACAAAGATTGGCACACATCAAAAAAATGAGAACAAGTGGTGTTGGCAGGGATGTGGAGGGAAAGGAACTCTTATCCACTGCTGGTGGGAATGCCATCTAGTTCAACCTTTATGGAAAGCGATATGGAGATTCCTCCAAAAACTGGAAATTGAAATCCCATATGATCCAGCTATACCACTCCTAGGAATATACCCTAGGAACACAAAAATACAATACAAAAATCCCTTCCTTACACCTATATTCATTGCAGCACTATTTACCACAGCAAGACTCTGGAAACAACCAAGATACTCTTCAACAGATGAATGGCTAAAGAAACTGTGGTACATACACACAATGGAATATTATGCAGCTGTCAGGAGAGATGAAGTCATAAAATTTCCTATACATGGATGTACATGGAATCTATTATGCTGAGTGAAATAAGTCAGAGAGAGAGAGAGAGAGAGAAACACTGAATGGTCTCACTCATCTATGGGTTTTAAGAAAAAAGAAAGACATTCTTGCAATAATAACTTTCAGACACAAAAGAGAGAAGGCTGGAAGTTACAGCTCACCTCATGAAGCTCACCACAAACAGGGATGAGTTTAGTTAGAGAAATAACTACATTTCGAACTATCCTAATAATGAGAATGTATGAAGGAAATAGAAAGCCTGTCTAGAGTACAGGCGGGGTTGGGTAGGGAGCAGGGAGACTTGGGACATTGGTGATGGGAATGTTGCACTGGTGATGGGTAGTGTTCTTTACATGACTGAAACCCAAACAACACAATCATGTATGTAATCAAGGTCTTTAAATAAAAAATATATTTAAAAAATCCACAATTAAAGATTCTTTTAAATGAATGCCAGCTCGCAGAGAGATGGACACACACTAAATATCTCTTTAGCAACTAAGATTATATTTCCATTAACTACCACCACATGATCTGGTACTCAGAAGCCACTTAATAAATATTTTTTAAATGGACTGATATTCCACTTAAGACTGAAGTATTAACACAAAAAGCACCAGCACAAAATTACCTGTGCTTTAATGTAATTTTGGACCATTCAGTAATAAGTGAAAATAAATATTACTTATGACTTGAAACTAATTGTCTAATGACTCTGAAAGCAGCCGAGCCTTCTACACTTAACACTAGAAATGATGCACTTCATAAAAGTGACAATAGGGCAAAGTGAAAGGTGCAAGACGTAGTTACGGTATCCACTTGTAGTAGATGGAATGAAGGACATGAGATGCCTTACCAGGTTTCTTTATAGTGCTTTATGGCAAAAAACTGTGAATTGAATTATGTAATTAGTAAAGGAGTTTCTTGTCTGAAAATAATAGTACTTCCTCTTAAGAATGGCCACTTACTGGATTTTTTAGTTAGCAATATCTAAGAAAAGTCAAACAACATACATGGAAGAGGTCAAATGTAAAAGAAATGGAAGAATAAGCTCAAGTGTTTAAGTAAAGAAGTTTTAGATAATTGTTTATTTTATCATAAAAGCATGAAAGGCTCTCAGGCTAATAGGAAAGCTTTGCTGTTAACTACTATAACATTAGTGATAATATAGGAATATGTAAAATAATTTGTTACCAGAACTGATTTTAAATTTTCCAGCTGTTTTAGAGAGTGAAAATCCTAAACAGTGTATTATCAAAGACTTTTGAAATAAACTAAAAATTAAAATACATATTAGTTTTGGGTATGAAGTCTCATTTGATCATTAATTATATGGCAACTAAACTCATTATTTACTCTGGATTTAAATGTCACTGAACAGTGACTAACAAAGTCTTACGTTGTATGTTAGCCTGTTAACTAAGTCAATAAAAACCAGAAAGTTAAATAATTATTTTCCCAAATAGTGAGTTGCCCAATAAAATGTGTAACTTGGACCTATATTTTATCTTCTGCCAGTACATCCTTTCAAAGAAAATAACTAAATGTTTGTGTGGGAAGTTTTCATGAGCCAAATTGCAATATTAAAGGGGTAATGTTAAGATTATTTCTTATACATTTAATTTCAATTTTTTTAAATTTTTCCTTATTTGCTAAATTCATTAAACAGTATCATTTTAAAATGTCTAATGAATCCATTTTAAGATTAATTTAGAGGGCCGGGTAGGTGGCGCTGGAGGTAAGGTGTCTGCCTTGCAAGCGCTAGCCAAGGAAGGACCGCGGTTCGATCCCCCGGCGTCCCATATGGTCCCCCCAAGCCAGGGGCGATTTCTGAGCACATAGCCAGGAGTAACCCCTGAGCGTCAAACGGGTGTGGCCCAAAAACCAAAAAAAAAAAAAAAGATTAATTTAGAGTGATTGATGAGACACTACAGTGGGTAAGGCAACTGCCTTACCTTACTGCATATATGGTCCTTCAATCCTTACCAGATCTCACTATGCATCCCCCTGAAAAAATAAACCTCACCCAAATTAAAACAAAGATTAATCTGGAATTATTTTTAAGTTACTTTAGTTCTTTCTATAATTTTGGAATTTAGTTTTTGCTATCATATTGAAATGATTAATATCCTACTTTTCTAATAGTCTTCTTGAATTGAAAGGCTTCTCACTAGCTACTGCCTACACAGTGTTTACCTGCACACACATCTTGTTCAACTGCCATTAATTCATTGATAGTTTTAAATATTCATGCTGTACTGCCTATAACACAGAAACAAGTTAAATCTTTTTGATAACTGTGCTAACTAAAAAAATAAAAAATGTTAAGATGTGGTGTGCCACAAATCTGTGATCCACTTCTTTATTCTACTAACATTAGGAAAAGAAGCCAACACCTAGAAATTGACTTAAATATGATCATAGAGTTTAAGACTCTTTACCATGACCCTATTAAAATACTCTATTCTCTGACAAGACACTGGGTTGCTCTATAGCCTTTTTTTTAACAATACTACCCATAATTAATAAATAACCATTCATAAATATCAATCACTTCTGTCATTCAACAGGACGTATACAATGAGAGAAGAAATTTCTTAGTAATTGTTATTGGAACTGGTCCAGAATTTATAAGGTGAACTTGGGAATCAGAAATAGAAATAAAACTCTCATGCTTTCTTTGAACATTCTATTAGGGATTCATCTTCATGCTTAAGACGTATTACAAATATTTTATATTTGCTGAACAGTGGTTATGTGATTGGCTTCTCATAGCTACCATTTCTTTTTTCTCATTATAACCTACCTCCTTGGCCATGTCTGTGTATTTTTGTTTTTCCTTTGGATCGAGAACAGCCCACCAATCAGCTAGTATCTTGGTAGCACCTCGGTTATCAAGCCTGGGATGTTCCTGACGTACAAGGGAGCGATGGCGTTTGCAAAATAAGAGAAATGCATTCATTGGTCTCCGGGCTCGTTGTTCTGGTGATTCATCATCTTCAGTTTCTCCAACATCTTGCTCTAGGCCATCAGCCCCAAGAAGTTGAACCTACAACCAATCAAAACAAAAGCCAAATGTTTCATGCATCTTGAATAATATTGTTTTCAATTTTTTAAGCTCTATTTAACATTTAAACTGAAAAAAATTTTCTTAAAACCATTTAACCGCAGTTAGTGGTTGGTTATTTACTTCTCATGCATTATTCTGCTTAGTTTCTATAGTGAAATTAAGCATACATTACATTTTGTCATAATGGCCATTTTCCGGTCTCAAAGAGCCTTTGAATACAAAGGCTCTCTTGCTTCTCTTTACGACCACAGTGCCCAGTACAAGTCTGGTATAACACTAATGTTCAAGTAACTACTGAATGAATAAATAAACCTATTTTGAGGATTACAGGTCTCAAAATGAAGAACAATATTCACATTAAATTCAGATAATAGTGCTTTTTCTCCTTTTCTACAGCTTGTTATATAAAAATACTGCCATAGTGTTAGATACAAATGCAATATAAAACTACTCAATGAGCACACCTCAAATAGAATCTCTTAGTATAATATCAAAAAACATTTAAAATTATTTGAAGAAATATGTTATAAATGTTAAAGCTTATACTTATAAAAATTAGGTGTCCTGTGAAATGCTCTGATGAAAATAACAACCAGATTGATACCTTCAAATCAATTTTGAATCATCCCTTTTTCTAATCATGTAATTCAAGGCATTTAAGCAACTTCTGCAAAAATCTAATGCTGCTCATTCTATATACATAGATCACTGCCTCTGCCCTGCTAACCACTCAGAACTATGGCCTAGTCTTTCTGCTTTTAATTTTCTGCAATACTTCCTATATATTAATTTTCATTTTATTTTGTTTTGTTTTTTGGGCCACATCCATTTGATGCTCAGGGGTTACTCCTGGCTAAGCACTCAAAAATTGCCCCTGGCTTGGGGGGACCATATGGGATGCCGGGGGATTGAACCCACGGTCCTTCCTTGGCTAGCGCCACCTCACCAGCCCCAATATATTAATTTTCTTAAAACAACTCTTGCTCATAGAATCTCAGCATATACCATGATTATTAAATAGCTAAAATATAATTTTCTATTTCTTGGAAATAGGACAACCATGAACAAAATCAAAATGCTTACTAACATTTCTTTAATTTCCCAGTTAAAATCAAGAAAAATCAAGATGGCAATTAGTCTATAATAGAGTAGTACAATAGTTTTAAACTAAAATATGAATTGGTATCCCTGGAGATCTTGTTAAAACAAAGATAGCTAGGTCCCATTCCCAGAATTTTTGATTCTGTAGTTCTGAAGTAGGCCTGGAGAATTTGTAATTCTAACAAGTTCCCAGGTGACTTCGATGCTGCTAGTCAGATGATTACCCTCTGAGATGCACTACTATAAGGCAAACATGTTCTTTTTTGTGATGCATATTGGGGAATTATTATAGATAAAAA
Organism: Suncus etruscus; assembly: GCF_024139225.1. Taxonomy (NCBI): domain Eukaryota; kingdom Metazoa; phylum Chordata; class Mammalia; order Eulipotyphla; family Soricidae; genus Suncus; species Suncus etruscus. The sequence goes on along the minus strand of NC_064860.1, from coordinate 88,219,162 downwards.
ACCTAAAATAAATACCAATCACAATCAAATTTTGTATATATATTTTTCTCAATTTAAATGAATATTACAAATGCATTTAATTAACAATTATCTTCGAACACAAAAAGAAGAGAATAATCTTGAAGACACAGCTGGTCTGTAAATACATTAGGGATTATAATCAGGAGTAAAGGCTACAAATGTATCTTTCTTGTTATGTATGTATCCAATCAGTGACAATGATTTGCATTTTCAGGGATTTGACTTTGCATTTTGAAAATGCTAAAAAGCTACAGAAAAAAAATCAAGAATTAAAAAATAGATTGAGGAAATAATGACATTTTTCTTTTCAAAACAGAATAACTTTTATTTAGCTACTAAACTATAAAATTCAAACCAAAAGCTGGAAAAGTGACAAGACAAGATTCTGGCCTAATGAGCTTACTATCTTGAAAGGAAAGCAAAATAGTCAAATGATAGTTTAAGAAAAACACATATGAATAAAGGTAGTATGCCAATGAAAACAAGCAATCAGTGAAATAATGGGTAGGTAGTAACACATGGAAGTCTCTCTAGAAATGTTGGACCTGAATTTCAAATATGAATCCATGTCATGTGGCCAATGGAGAGACATAAGAAACTAAAAGATGAAGAGCTGGATGGTTTGTTTGAGTATAGATATGTAGGTTAACAGAATTGCTATATAAAATCTTAGAACTAGGATATAGGAACAGAGATTGAAGGATACAGAAGTCATTATATCCTGTTAAAAAGTGTGTATTTGGGGTTGGAGAGACAATTCAATGAACTGTACAGGTTCTGCAAGTAGGAGGCCCAGGTTTGATTCCTGGCACCAAAAAGTAGTCTGAGTAGAGAGATTCAAGCAAACTATTTTCTGCCCCCAAACACAGCACCATATAGTGTGGATTAATTTTTTTAATTTAAGCCAAAATATTAAAAGTATCCATTTAATCCTCTAAGTACATGATTTCAGAATACATGAACCAACAAAAAAACTTTGAGATGCTTTGTTTGCCAAGCATAGATATAAAGAAGTTTTAAGCTAGAATCTAATATAATTACTTTGTTAAAGTAATCAAAATTGATTAAAGAAAAATACATGAATCAAGTAAAACTGAAAAATTTATAGAATACAATTTTTTATACACCAAGGCTCTCATTATACTTTGTCTAATCAATAGTGTACCAGACCTGGACAGTTGCAAACATTAGCTGAATGCAACGGAGAATCATGAGTAGTTTTAAGATTGGAAAGGATTTGTGAAATTTATATTTGAAATAATTCTCATTGCCAGAGGAGCATGGACTCTAAGATGCTAAAGCAACATAAAATAGAAAAAAAAAACGCAGCCATGTTTATTCCAGGCTGTCGAAGTTACAAGAGACAAGACTAAATCAAAGCTGTAGACTAGAGACATGAAAACAGGAACAATATCTATTAGAAAGATCCAAGAGTAACTGGTATCTATTAAAAGGGATAAACACTTTTAGCTACCAAAATTCCTTCACACAGACAGGGAACACATTTTCTCAAATAATTATAATTTGATTTGGTAGGTGGCAGAGAGATTAGTGTTGAGTGGTTTGGTTTTAGTGGCTATAGGATATATTTACAAGCACCAAGACTGGGATCTTTGCAGAGAGGGTTCAGCGAAAAGATAGAAAGACAGTAGTGAGAATTAAGTTGAACTCATCAACAGAGGAGACATCACAGGATTCAGTGACTCCATTCATTCACTCATTAAATGCTTACAGGACTCCTTGATATAATATAAATGCTTGATATGATATGATATGCTTATTATGAACCAGGTACTATTGTGGGTGATACAAAAGAGCAGTAAACACAGAAATTCCATTCTCACTACAAGAGTGGTACAACTAATCTTCCATTTTGGAAGGATAATTCTGTTGAAGAAGATATCAAATGTTCAGGAGACAAGGGAAAAGTGAAATGACTGAAAAAGTTCCTCAGTGCCTCCTGAAATTTACTTTTTTCAGTGAATACCAAGTATTGCTCATATATATATATATATATATGAGAGTTGTATTATATTTGGGCAATACTTGGTATTCACTGAAAAAACTATATATATATATATATAGTTGCTTCTTCCAAGATCAACTCTGCGTCCCTGAGTAGTAGTATCACTACTGGCCTAGAAAATAAAGTACAAATACTTCATTACTTTTTGGGCACACCCAGAGGTGCTCAGGAGTTACTCCTAACTCTGTACTCACAAGTCACTCTTAGTGAGAATCAGAAGATCATATGGGGTGTGGAGATGGACACTGGGTTGGCCTCATGCAAGGCAAGCACCCTACCTACTATACTATTGGCCCTAGAAGTACAGATATTTTAAAGGAAATCCAGCACTGGAATAAAACTATAGATGAAGTAGTAAATAAAACAAAGGTCATTTTGTTTTTAAAAATATATTTTTCTTACCATACATTTTCACTGTAGTTTCTTAAATGAATACCAAATAAACTTGAAAGTTCTAAAAAAAAAAAAAAGAAAAAGAAAAGAATTACTTTGTCAATATCCTCCTCTTCGTCTTCCTCTTCCTCCTCTTCTGAGAAATCAAGAAGTTTCTTTGCTAGCAATGGATGCCACTGGAGACACTTTCTTTTTGGTCGTTTTCCAGCTCCTTCTTCTGCTGAATGATCTTTATTTCTATTACTGCCTTTCATTACGGTGACCTGTCACAAGGAAAAAAAACAGTGAAATAAAGAAATCTATACATTTGATTAAGCTTACTTTATTTAGCTTCCTCACTTTAATTGGATTATAGTTCTAATGACTACACTATCTACCAGCTCAGACATTTACAGAATTCAGTGAGAATTTCAAGTATATAAGCAAACATTCATTTTAGTGGACTACAGTAAACTACTAATAAAACTTGCTCTTTATGAAATTTACTTCCTTCTATTCTAACTCTAGAACTCAAAACCCAAACAAAGCTTTAGGATGATTAGAAACCATAGTCACATGACTTGTTCAGTTATATAAAATTGTATTTCTTAAAGTGACACCATCAAGGAGGGGGAACTTCCATAGATTTTCTGAGGGTACAGGTCTTATTATAGAAATTAACATGAATTTTGTATTGTTTTATGACAAACCTGAGAATAGAGAGTTAGTTAAAAATATCTTGTAAGAATCAAATTATTTGGATTTTATGTAAATATGTACCTAAAATATTATTGTCAACAATATGTAAGCCACTATGATCAAAATAAAAATTATATTAATAAAAAGAATCAAATTATTTGGATTTATGGTAAAACAATTTTGTAAGGGGTCAGGGTTAAAAAAAATAAAACTATTTTGTAAGGTGATATACATTGTATAAAACTAGCTGTGGGCAGCCTCCAGATATCCAGTGCCCAAGGCAAGTCAGTTAGTGAGATGAACAGTTTGGATACCCAAATCATAGAAGATAGTTACAACTACCTTCCAATCTCAATTACATATGTTCCTCAAACTGGCAAAAAAAGTCTCGCTCCCTGGGATTTCTTCTCCCATACAGGCTGATAGTCAAGCAGTCATCAAGCAATGGCTTTGAAAATCATCAAATTTGAAATCCATTTTCATTAACTAACATATTAAGGAATGGAATACAGCATACATGTGGTTTTTCCACCACACCCAGACATAGAGCCTAAAGATAGAACTTTAATATCAGTTTCTTATGTTCCTTAATCACAGCATTTTTACACTTGATATTTCTCATTCATTCATTTAATGTCATAGTAACACATTAATGCTGGTGTTACTCTGCATTAATTAAACCACATTCAAGTGTGAGCCATCAAGTAGTACAGATCAGCATCAATATGTTAATATGCACAATACTGTTTATTGTTTATACTGAATCAGAATATTCAAATGAAACAACTGATGGCATAGATTTAAGTGGTTCATAAACACAAATGTAACTGTTAGGATTACAAACTAGTGGCCTCTTGGTCAGCCTTATTTGACATTGGTCCAAATGATTAAAAAGTGATGTCAAATAATGTTTGAATGCCAGTTACAAAAAACTAGGATCCATAAATATAGCATTTCAAAATTCATCAAGTATTCAAACTTTTAAATACATTACAGTATAGGAAAATTTATTCTCTTTCTTAATTCTTCCTAAAATTTTGTCATGATTAGGTGCTCAACTCTTTAGAACCTGTATGACTTATTCAAAATAAAAGCATTTGGGAGCCGGAGATATAACATGGAGGTAGGGTGTTTGCTTGCATGCAAAAGGATGGTGGTTTGAATCCCAGCATCCCATAGGGTCCCTCAAGCCTGCCAGGAGCGGTTTCTTAGCGTAGAGCCAGGAGTGGAACCCCTGACTGCTGCCGGGTGTGACCAAAAAACCCAAAACTAACTAACTAACTAAATAAAAACATTTAAATATTTGAATAATCTAGAATTTATTCTGATAGAATTAATAAAGCAGGGATCAAGTTTTTCCTGTCCCAAAACTGCTAGTCAACTATTCCAATATTGTTTTTCTAAATAATACAGTTTACCGTTTAAAATGCCACTGGTATACCATGTAGCCACTGGTGTATGAGTGAATTTCTAGATTTTCCTCTTTTAAACAATTATCCCTCCTCTTTGTCCCTTAGATTGCAGCTGGAGGCCCAGGTTTGACCCCTGAGCACCGCTGTGAGAAACCCACAGAAAGAAACCCAAATACTACCGATATGGTCATACAATACAAAAAAACAAGGTTAAGAAGAACAATGTAATACTTATCATTCCATTAATAATGGGCATTCTGTTTCCTGTATAACAAAATAATTTTGATAAAATTCCTAATTAACTAAAAGTCTTATCTAATAAAACAAAGAAAGAAAAAATTCATTTGATTTTCTTAGCAAAAAAATTTCTATGGAGTATCTGAAGCAATTAAATGATTCATGTGGCTAACTCAAGAGTATAAGAAGTTACTGAAAACTCTAAATGAAATTAGTTATCTGGTGTGCTCTTAATAAATGAACAAAGATTTCTTGCGAACTGATAGACCATTTAACAATTCCCATTCTATCTAGAAATAAAACTTGGCACAGGCAACCTAATTTCTAAAAATACCATTGCTATACAGAGAAGAGAAAACGGTTATTTTTGCGGCTTATTAATCACATCAGGATGAGCTGCTTGAGTTGTAATTAAACTTGCACTGGATGCCCAATATTTTATAAGATAATACTTTTTGAAAATAGGAAAATAAATCAATGGGAGTTTAAGTCAAGAAGCTGTTATCAACTGGATAGGTCAAAGTGATTGCTAGTGCCGAAAGGAAAAAATTGCCATTTAACTTCATAGATTTTGATTGCTATTTAACTATGTGTGAATGTGTTTAAGTGTATGGCTATTGAACACATATGTATAATTTTGATATTGTAGTAGAAAAATGAATATCATGAATCAAATTAATGGATAGCACATGTAACTTTAGACTTTGAAATATTAACGTTCACTCTCTTATCCAACATACATACTGTTATAATTTTCTATGTAGTGAGCAATGCCACTCAGGTAGCTAATAGTTTTCTGCTATCAGTCCAAATTTTTGTTTCCTATAAATACACTAGCAAAACAGCATTACTAATGGAACATTCTGCATTTCCCCCTAAATTACAATTATGTGGGTATACTTTATCTCACTATCACCAGGGTTTTTCCTCAATAATTCAAGACTTTATCTTTTAATGTTTAAGTGTTCACCAGAAGATCAGTTAAGCAATTGCTACAATTGCTACATGAATCCCACACACTTTGCTAAAACTATGCTGATAATTCAAATTCTAAAAATTATTTAAAAAATAAGTCACATAATGCATATTAATTAAATTTACTCTCATGAATTCAAATAATCACTTATGGGTTTGATAATTTTTATGGTACTACACAACATATTACCAAGCTACACCTCCAGCCCCAGATATTTAATTCTGAATAAGAGGGACTGAAAATGATGTATAACTATGACATGCATACCAACATGGCCTGTGATGTAAACATCAAGTGAAATAAACTGACAATCTTTACATAGAGTTCTTAGTAACAGAAACAAATATTTTTCATCATGAATTAAATATATGTGAAAAGGGGCCGGAGCAATAGCACAGCAGTAGGGTATTTGCCTTGCATGTAGCTGACCCAGGACGGACCTAGGTTTGATCCCTGGTACCCCGTATGGTCCCCCAAGCCAGGAGCAATTTCTGAGTGTATAGCCAAGAGTAATCCCTGAGCATCACTGGGTGTGCCCCCCAAAAAAGCAAACCACAAATATATATATCTGAAAAGTAAAAAAATAAAATTTATCTAACAACTGAGATATTTCAAACTATAATGCTTTAGTTATCTCTTTACTTTTTAATTTCCTATGAATCTACTTCCAAATTCTAAAAACGAGAGAGAGAGAGAGAGAGAGAGAGAGAGAGAGAGAGAGAGAGAGAGAGAGTTTAGGGGAAGTATGGTGTTCCTAGTTATAATCCAGAAGTTGCAAAAGAAAGAATGAAAGATTGAAAAATCATAAAAGAGAGAACACAAACTACAGAATTTTGACACTTAGTTTCATCATAAATCTTGTTTTACCAACGAGACAGTCAGTTCATTTTTATCATAATACAGAGCATCCTATGCAATTACTTTTTCATTAAAACGTACACATATGGTAGATTTTAGTTCACTGATCTTGAGCAATAGAAAATTAAGTTAACAAACTATGCAATAAATCTAGCAATTGGTGGACTTTATCACAAAAAGATCATTATCTCATTCTACATTACACCTTTAGAATGATTGAAGTCAAGTCAACTATAATAGACTATATTTAGTTATTAAATTATGCTGCTGTTGCCAATGAAGGAGGCTAAAAATTCCTATCCCAGGCCGGAGAGATAGTATGAAGGTAAGGTATTTTTGTCTTTCATGCAGATGGTCATCTGTTCGTATCCCAGTGTCCCATATGGTTCCCCATGCCTGCCAGGAGCAATTTCTGAGCATGGAGCCAGGAGTAACCCCTGAGTACTGCTGGGTGTGACCCAAAAACCACATACAAAAAAAAAAAATTCCTATCCCAAATAGTGACTAATTAGTTGTCTTATACTACACTCGATCTTAACCAAAAGGCCCAGAAGCGATTCATTTGTCTTATAAAAAAACAAACAAACCAGGGACAGAGAGATAGCATGGAGGTAAGGCATTTGCCTTGCATGCAGAAGGACGGTGGTTCAAATTCCGGCATCCCATTTGTCCCCCCAAGCCTGCCAAAACCTATTTCTGAGCATACAGCCAGGAGTAACCCCTGAGCACTGCCGGGTGTGACCCAAAAACCAAAAACCAAAACCAAAACAAAACAAACAAACAAAAAAAACAACAAGCACACTTTATTCTATGCTTGAAGATCCTATTGTGATACTCATTGTACAAAATTAAATATAAGGCAACTTGGCAATGAATTAAGAAAAAAGTCATCCATATTCTTTAATATTTTTTAAAATATAGAAGTCCATTCAAGAAAATCTATTTGAGGTCAAAGTCATAGAGAAATTGAAGTAAAATCATAGGCAAAACAGTACAAACCAAGTACCATATTTAAAAAAGAAGAAAAAGAAAGAACACTGTCACTTTTATATTTCACTAGAAAAGAGAATCTTATACCAGTTACCAGTTACTTGTAAAGTTATTAAACTTATGGGTTTTTCCATTTGTTAAAAAAAACTTCAATGGCTCACAATATAATAAGCTTTTCTTTGGGGTGGGTGGCACGCTAGGCAATACTCAGGACTTATTCCTAGTTCTGTATTCAGGATCATTCCTAGGAGGGTGAAGGGGACCATATAGGGTGCCAGGTCAGGCACGTGCAAGGCAAACTCTTGCCCACTGTACTATATCTTTCCTGCTCCATTCCCCTAATGCTTTTCTAGAGGAAGCATGAGTTTAACTGACAGTTTCTGCTTGTTCAAACTCAATCTAAGAGGCTGTTCGAGGAAGAGCCTAGAGGTGTCCCACTAAGTAATGGTCCAAGATGTTATCTTCAGACTCAGAAACTAAAATTAAGATGGAGTCTCCTTTCTTTTGTCAAAATGATATCCTGCCAGAAGGAGCTCCTTAATGCACTTAAAATTTTATAACTTAGATTCTCTTTAGTCTTGCCTTACAACTTGGGGATCAGTATACTTCAATTTTTAAAACATTGGTGTATTTAACTGTATCATGGGAGTATTTTGAGTCTAAACTGTTTTCTAAATATCCAAAAGAAAATCATTAAAATCGCAATAAAGGAAATTCACATGCAATGAAACAGAAGGAAGATAAAGGAGACCCATAAAATTTTGCTGCAGACAACTACATATTATAATTACAAGTAAGTCTCTCCTGGCCACAACTAAGACCTTACAGCATTACAGATTTCTTGAGCCTGAGAGACAAAAACCAGAAGGAATCGTGACAAAGTAATAACTCTAGAACTTCCACTCAAATTAAATATGCGGCTTTAAGTGTTATTTTCAATCTTTAGAGAAGGAAGTTCTGCTACCATAGAAGTTGGTCAGAACCCAAACACTGAAAACATAATTTCTCACCTAAAATTCTGCATTTTCTGTCAAAGCTCTTTTCATTCTTTGAGGCCCAGATTAAATATCCCTTCTTTACTGAAGTTTTCCATGAAAATTGTAAGTCAAAATCTGTCGCTCTTTGTTCTTGAGCTTTGTATACTTTGGAGTTCTTAACCTAACCTGCTATAATGTTTAACAGTTACTTCCATTTGTAGTCCAAGTACTTTAGCAAAAACTTTGCATATATCAATCCCCGGAGTCTTCTATTTAACTTTTAATGTACATATATAACTCCCCCAAATAATATATTCCTAACACTAATTTTTCAAAACAGAGCTAACATTTATGAAAAACATCTAGGATCTTGATGCCATCTCTTTTAGACCTCACAAGACACCCGTGATTCTGTTGTACCTGTCAATCACAGCTGAAAGTCCAGTAACTTGCCTAGGATCCACTCAGTGGAGGCACTGGCACTAGACTGAGAAAGCCTATCTCAAAACTGAAATGTTTCATAAAAGATGCTCCAATATAAAGTCTTTCATCTGTCCACTTTTCAGCTATTTTTTTATAGAATAGCTTGATAGGCCAACAGGAATACTGTGAGTGAGTTTCTTAGTAAAAAAGCAAGTGCACATCAAGGTACAATTGACTTCAAGGTACAATTATATTAACTCAACCTCTTTGAAAATAGAAGTCCTACTAAGTGCTAATCATCATTCACATTTTAATGACAATTATAAACTATAGATTAGACAAAAAAGGGCTCATCCAATAAAGTGATACTTTCATTTTATAAGCAAATCAGTCACTGTTCATGCAAAGTGTGTCTTTAATTGCACGCCTTATTGAAAAGCAGTAGCTCTTCAAGTTGAAACTAACTCTGCCAAGATGTTATCTCTATGCTTTTCATGAATACTAATAAGGTAGCTACTATTCAAAGAAGAACTTTGTAGTTTGGGCAGTTCTAGTCTCTATTCCTGACCTCATGGAAATTATATGTATTTTAAGATAGTTAATGCTTGATCTTTATGGCATTCAGTTTGGGGGCAGGTTAAGATGATTCTCAGAAATGCGAGCTGCTCTAGGTGATATTGAGACAATAACAACCTTGAAAAAGTAAGACTTCATAAGGGTGAAACTTAGAAAAAAATAAACTGCCATTACAGAGAGAATTCTGTAACAGGATAGAATATATTATCCACTGTATCTCCCTTTCATTCAAAAAGTTTTGGACTTTTATGGTAATGTCTACATTCTTAACCAAAAAGCTACCAAATACCTATTCAATATTTGGCGTTCTAATTTTACTAAGGTTTTTAAAATATGCATTTGTAGCATGAGAGGACATTACTATACTATACTATACTATACTATACTATACTATACTATACTATACTGTGCTATGCTGCACTATGCTGCGCTATGCTGCACTATGCTATGCTATGCTATGCTATGCTATGCTATGCTATGCTATGCTATGCTATGCTATGCTATGCTATGCTATGCTATGCTATGCTATGCTATGCTATGCTATGCTATGCTATGCTATGCTATACCCTTCTTAGAGCACAAGAAGACAAGCCCGTGGAGTGCATCCTCTTATTTATCCCCAATGCAGGGTACATATTTAGTGACCACCTGCTCAACAGCAGCTGTGGAATGTGATGAGCCTTACCATCCCATTCAACTGAATGGGAATTGCTGCCCAATTCAGTTCTCCTCAGAAGGTGCTTCCATCCTGCTCAACTTCCACGTGCTTCTGCTCTGTCCTGTCTGTTCTCCCAGGCATGAACACTGTACCCCCAAAATGTCCTTTCTCACTTTCTATGCAAGGCTCCTCTAAACTCTCATTTCTAAAGAGCTGTCTTTGTCTCAGCTAGTAACTTTCCTTTCTGAAGACCTTTATTGGACCACCTACATTTAACAGATGTCATATTTTTTTGTTCTTAATTATATAACAATATGTATTATTTATGTGAATTCCTCCTACTAAGGACCCTGAGGTTAAAAACAAGATAGACGCTTTCTTCTGGATCTGTCAGAACAAACAAACCTAAGTTAGGCATAAAATAGAAGCCCAGAGACTACTTGAGGGCTGACACATAGAAATAATACATCTCTGTATTTTTGTTTTTCTTATTTTGTGAGAAGGCAAACAGGTTATAAAACTTGTAAAGAAATATGTAGAGACGAAAGAATAAAATGAAGCACTTTCAGGAGAGAAGAGGAGATAAAACACAAATTAACAAGACAATGTAATAATATAAAAATCGAAGTCATTTTTAAGCAGCTGTCAGTAAAAGTTTAGTAACAAGTTCTAGTTGTTGATTTCTTTTCTGGTTATTTGACAATGGCTCTCAGTCTCTCAGAATATTATAGTAACTTCATCTTACTGACACTTGTTTCCTTCCATAATTGGTTTCCTAATAAGCCCCAACCTGAATTCATAGGATCATTTTTCTTCTCTAGATCCCTGGGTTGTTGGCTGCTCCCATAGTGTGACATGGGAAAGCTGCCAATCTCAGGCTGGTCTTCACGGTCATCTTTTTCACTTATCTTATTCAGTCTCCTTAACCCAAAAGTACCAATAATAAAGCATCAGTTTCTTTTCAACACGAATTGGTTAGGAATGAGGCTAAGTACAATAAAGATAAGAATATATAAACATATATTAAAAATATAAAAATAAAATGCTTATATAAGTCACTAGAAGTAAAGAACTTTATCTTTATTCCCGGAGTTGGGTTGCTTGTTAATGCAGCCCAAAGTGGGTGGTAAACTCCATCTAAGGCTAAATGCCAGCACAAGACCAATAGTCAACAAGTACCATAAGAGAAAGTTGTAAAGAACTTTGAAGAGAGAGTTCAAGAAAATAAAAAGATTAAAAAAAAAAAAGAAATTTATCTTTGTTAATTCTCTTAACACATTACAAACCTCAGAGATAGTACTATGATTATTTCCTTTTTATGGGTGAGAAACTATAACACACATAAAACTAGTTTTACTTTTTTAATTGACACATTAAGAAAGTTTCTGTGGTTTTGTTTTTGTTTTTGGGACACAACTGGCAATACTCAGGGGTTACTTCTAGTTTTACATTCAGGAATTACTTCTGATGTAATGGTGATGGTGATGTTTGAGGTAACATTTTGGGTTGGCATAATCAAACCTGGGTAGGCCTCATGCAGAGCAAATGCCTCATTCACAAAATGGTAAGTTCACAGAATTGCATCATTTATTCCCAATTCCACTTACTAATAATTACTGATTCTCTGATAAACTTTACTCTGTGTGCAAAGTATACAATACCAGCACATACTGCTGAAGCCTATATAGCGAGTCATCACTCAATTCCACCAAAAGGTTCAAAGGTTCATAGATTCTTAAAAAATGTGACTTTAAGTGAAACAGTATAACAAAATCAGGAATATTTCAGATTTGTGATCAATTTTTCCCGAGTCTTAATTCTGATTATTTCAATTCCTTTTTACCTGGAATCCCTACAGTACAGATACAATCAGTATCTAACCAAGTCTTATTATATTTACATAGCAGCTTCATGTGGAGGAGGCAAGCATAAGGATATCCTCTGATTTACATGCAAAATGTTATGGTTTCAAGTGTATTAGTGAAAATGTATTTGCAGCAACAGAATTCAGAGATACTCACATGCCTACATTATTGCTGCATTAACTTTATTTTTTTAAGATGGAAGTTATTTTGCTAAAATATCAAGAAATAGTTTTAAATTTTAAAATAAAGCATTTTATCATAGAAGTGAGCCCATGTCATTCTTGAATTCTAAATGCATTTTTAACAGGAAAAATAAGTACTACCATTAAAACCTACAGGGGGGTTACTTTAATTGCTACTTTCCAATTGTATGATTTATAAAGTCTCACTGCAAACACCTATTTATCTCATACTGTACAATTCTGTAATTATAATTATGTCTATTTTTCAGCTGAGTAAAGGTAATATCAGTGAGATTTAGCAATCTTTCCAATGCTATGAAAAGATAAATAAGGGACATAGTCTAATGACTTTGCAATTTAATCCCCAAACTAGTATTTTCTTTTAACTTAAACAGTGATTTTAATTTTTATTCAATATGTTATTTTGGACAGAAGAGTAAATCTATTTTACAAGCCATTTTTAAGCATGTAGACCTCATTATTTACTTGACTTAAAGGATCCCCAAATTTCTATTCATATTTTAGACAACAGCCTCATACAGATTTACCCATTAGAAATACACTGGAGAGAGAGGAAATCAGGAAACAAGAAAGCCTATGTATCTGTGACACACTATACTTTTGTTCACGTTGTTTCTTGTAAATATTGATATTACTGTTCCTAAGAATGTTCTCAGAAGTCATTATGAATGACAGCACAAGAGTTCTGCATCTTTCAAAACAAATATGCTTTACTGATAGAGAACACATGCATCTCAATCTAATTATTTCGAGAGGCAGAGGTGGAACAAATAAAATGATTTCTCAACTGAATTTAGTATTCTTTCAGCACAATAAACAGGTTATGGTTTAACAGATATCAGGAACGTTTGTCACTTTTTTTTTTGTTTGTTTTGGGGCCACACCCGGCGATACTCTGGGATTACTTCTGGCTATGTGCTCCGAAATCACTCCTGGATCGGGGGACCAAATGGGACGCCAGGGATCGAACCTGGGTTCGTCCTGGATCAGCCACATGCAAGGCAAACGCTGTGCAATTGCTCCAGCCCCGGTTTGTCATTATCTAAGTGAAACAACATGCAAAAGAAGGTACTAGACATCTGCTTATAAATCCCAGAGCAGCACAGTTTCTATTGATATTGCAAGTGTTTTTAAGTACAAGGAAAACTTCAGAACACACTTGTGTTCTGTGAAGAACAAATTATGGTCTTCATATGTGTACATTTATGTTGGATTTTAAAATAGAAATTAATTTCTCAGGGGCAGTAGTGGAAGCACAGCAGTAGGGTGTTGGCCTTGCATGCAGCTGACACAGGACAAACGCAGGTTCGATACCTGGCATTCCATCCCATATGGTTCCCCCCAAGCCAGGAGCAATTTCTGAGCACATAGCAAGGAGCAACCCCTTAGCGTCACTGGGTGACGCTAATTAATCAATTCATTAATCATTTTAATTAATTATTAATATTTATCAAATTATTAATTATTTATTAATTAATTGATCTATCTCGTTTTAAAATAAATGCAGGGGACTGGAGAGATAGCACAGCAGTAAGGCATTTGCCTTGCATGTGGCTGACCTGAGAGAGAGACATTTATGTTGGCAAAGATGTAATGAAAAAGGAATTCTCATCCACTGTTGGGGGAATGCTGTGTAGCCAAATTCCTAAGAATTGAGATGCCATATGAAACGGGCATTTCCAAGTTTAGATATTTATATCTAGGACAAAATAATTTATTTGAAAGGACATGTGTACACACTCATTACAGCACTCAGTACATAGCTAAGTAAATAAGCACTCAGTGTATAGCTAAGGTTTACAACCAACCTAGATGTTCAACAGCAGATGAGTAGATCCGGAAAATACAGAATGAGGCCATACACAGTTATAAGGAAAGAAGAAATCATACAATTTGCTGTAATACAGACAAAACTTGAAGATACCATGTTAAATTAAAAAAGCCAGAAGAAGGGTAAACATGGCATGATATCACTTATCTGTGATATTTAGAATAACTGCAAGAGGCAATATATTGGTTTTATGAGAGAAATGCCTAGATCACCCATGGCCCCAGAATATAGGCAGAAGGAAAGAAATAAGTGGAGAAATGGGGAACAAAAAACGATTAGAAATAATTAAGGGAGTTAGGAGTCAAGGGCGTTCAGGTACATTAGTGGTGTGAAGATAAGACAGAACTAAATATCTAAAATATAGTCAACAATATTAAAATCATGAGTTGTAAGCTTTAACACCAAAATTAAAAAAGGTGCCTGTTACATTAGCAGGATGGAGAATTGGGGTGGTATGGGAGGGAATATGGGAGCAATGGTGGAGGGAAGGTGACATTGGTGGTGAGAATGATCCTGGTATGTAAGGCTTGGGTGTGGTATGCAACTTAACATGGAATGTAGTATCTGGAATTTGTGTGGCTATTCATTCCTGACACTACCAATATAATAATAACATTGATAGAAGAAAAATACAACATAAGAAAAGTAGTGACATAAGAATAGTAATATTATAATGGCATACAATAAGAACGATGACATAAAATACTGACAAGAAAAATGGCATAAGAAAAATCAGCTGAAGGCTCCAAAAAGGTAATAGTGGCATGGTCAAGCCATCTGAATTCTGTTGTGTTATAGCTTGTTCTGTTTCTGTTTTTAAAGAAATATACCCTTAAAAATACTTTAGAGCTAGAAAAGGACTCTGTAAAAGACACAACAAATTTCTGAGATTCATGAATTTTGTCATTCAGCCAAGGTCTGTCCCTTCTGGAGTATTTAAATTCAAGTGAGACTTGCATTCAATATATTTGCCATGATCCTATAAGATGCAAAATAAATAGAAAAACATTAATAAAAAGACTATTTTTAAGCCATAGTTTAAAAGTCAAATAGAAGAGTAGTAGTTATGTCAGATCTGACAGCAAGACATGAGTAAAGTTTTCAACCTGAAAGTCTGTAGATTGTATATACTTATGAGAAGTTGGGAGGGTTGGTTTGGGGGAAGAAACCAAAACTTTTCTTCTAAAATACTAAAGGTTCATCTTAGCTCTACTTGAACATTCGTCAAAAAATTGTATGAGCCATGTTTGGAGTAAAAACTTGTCGATGACACTGGAAAAATGGAATACTTCAATATGTATCTCAGACAGGTAATAAATATAGTCAAATCTGAGCTTTAAATCCCGGTTCTTCTTCACATCAATCCAAACTATTCTCATGCCAAGAGGGAACTACCTGAACATTAAAAAAGCTCTTTCGTGATGGAAAAGATTAATGGGGAATTTCAAGTGCCCAACACATGAATTGTAGACAAAGAGGTCTGTCCTTGAATACTGAAAGGGGTAAATTATTAATTATGCCAAGCCCAGGCACCTACTGTCACTTTTCTTTCAACACTTTTTCTTCCTGGAAAGGTTTAAAAGCCTTTTAAGCTAGAAATCAGCAAAAGTTTACAGGATTAGATATCTAGCAATAGAAGATTCATTTGACTATACAAAAGCTTAACTAAATATCAGGGTTTTTTTTTTACATTACATTCTTTTTATGAAGTAAAACAAACAGTGTGAGGTAAAGTAAAAATTAGTATCTCCCTTTCAGGAATACTAACAGGATTTTTCCCCCTAGTTTGGGGGCTACACTTGTGATTCTCAGTCTTCTCCTAGCTCTGCACTCAAGAATTGCTCCTGGCAGTGCTTGGGGTGTAACAAATGGAATGCTGGGGGTTGAATCCAAGGCAGCTGCATGTAAGGCAAGTGTCCTACTTGCTGTACACTCTCTGCCCTCAATAAGCTTTTTTTTTTAGCGAGGCTAAGGGAAGATTTGTACTTTGAAATCAAAAGTAGGGTTTCTACATATAATAGAGAAAAGTGGGATCATGTATACCTGTTAACATTTTTTGCCTTTGCCACCTGAAAATGTGCCAAGCATTAAGCTAATTCCAATGATTAAATCATTATCCACAGTTTACAGAGAAAACGATTGAACCTGCCCAGAGAACTCTCCCCAGGCTAAGAGCACAAGTAGTGGCAACTACTATTTGATTCAAGTAATCTACCAGCCACATTATACACTGGTGTTCAATATTTTGTTCATATGTAGGTGGTTCTAGGAGTATTTGGGGGATAGGAAATGGTAAAAAAAAAAAAGTCTTCTAAATCTTCTGAAGACCAAGAGACATAAGTAAAAACACATGACTGTTAACTTGAACAGGTTTAATCTGTGATCTTCATTTATTTTTCAAAAGGCATACTAAAGTGATTCCATACAATTTAAATTCATTTTAACTAGAAATGTGATTCTGAACAACAATTAAATCACTGCTTTACATTGGGGCTTAGGGAGTTTCAATATAAAAAAATTCTTGAATCCAATTAATGATTTCTTTATGATAAATATTAGCACACAAAATCCACATAAATATTGTTGCTTATAAAGGTATTACATTACCGACACTTGCTTTAATGTGCTCCAGATATTCTGATATTAATGTTAAATTTGTCAAATTCATGTACGAAGTTATCACTGATACTCAACAGGTATACAGAGCCTTAAAGTTCTAGTTTCCCCTTCTATTATTACATATCTTGGGAGGTACCAAAAAGTATGTTGATGAAGGGCTGTGTGTGTGTGTGTGTTTGTATGTGTATGACTCAAGAACTATAGCTATTTTATGAAAAAGAAAACACATCAAAATCTAAATTCCTGTTCCATAATTGTTTCATATTTTGAAAATATCAATAGTTCTCAAGATGCTTGGAAAACTCCCTAAAAACACTGCACTCAGAAGTTATTTAACATATACCTAATAAAAAGATAATTTTTATGAAAAGAAAAAATAAACATGAGCAGTTATATTAAATTAGTGTTCACAACTGATAAAAAAGGTAAACCAAAAAGTTATTCTCATTGCTATCTTTAGAAAATATTAATATAAATTTGGAATAACAATGTGAATATTCTAAAAATAACTGCACAATTTCTAGAACTGATAGGGAACTTCAGTCAATTCTGACTAGGACCAGTCTAATAGAAGCCAATCCAATCAATTAAAAATTATGTAAGAGTAAGTATACAGGGCCCGGAGAGATAGCACAGCGGCATTTGCCTTGCAAGCAGCTGATCCAGGACCAAAGGTGGTTGGTTCAAATCCCGGTGTCCCATATGGTCCCCCGAGCCTGCCAGGAGCTATTTCTGAGCAGACAGCCAGGAGTAACCACTGAGCAACGCCGAGTGTGGCCCAAAAACCAAAAAAAAAAAAAAAAAAAAAAAAAAAAGAGTAAGTATACAAAAGGTCAAGTTTAAAATAAATAATTAGGCAGAAGAGATAGTACAGTGGGTAGGGAACTTGCCTTGCTCACGGCCAACCTAGTTTCAATCTGGGGTATTTCACTTGGTTCCCCCAGCACTGCCAGAAGTGCTTCCTGAGTGCAAGCACCAGGAGTAACCCCAGAACATCAACAGTATGACCCAATTCTCCCCATCCTCAAAAAAGAAATATTTGTATGGATATAATTAAATGATAAAACATACCTTGCAAGCATACGGCCTGAGTTCAGACATGAAGAAAAAAAAATAGGGAGAGAAGAAGAATTTAAACATTCATATTTTCTAAATTGATATAAATTGAGGGTTCCTTTTGAGCAGATGGTTGTGCCATTTTTAAATTTAGTATGTTTTTTATCAAATTACAAACATAAAATCCCTATCAAGAAGTTCTAATAGTTAATATATAAATGAGCACAATATTAATTTTTGTAACTCAAATAGTACGGTTTATTTACAATAAAATAACAGAAAACTACTTTCTTTACATTAAGTGCTCAAATAAACTAGATCAATATAGTAAAAGCTTCTAAAATGACAATTTTAATATATTATCCTAATGAGAGAAGTTACTTCTGATAAGAGTAGACAAGAAATAAGTCTGTTTTGAGGAAAATTTACAAGCCTTGTGATTTCTTGCTATCTGTAAAAATAAAATCTCTCAACGAAATAAGTACACAGCAAAAAAAAAAAAAAAATGTGGCCACAAAAATGTAGCAAAGCAAAAGCCTGCACTGAGAGCTTTAACTGGAAATCAATAAAGACAAAAATCAGAAAAGTTGGAAGAAAAATTTTGTAGTAATTGGGACTTTTGCCCCAAACAAAACATCAGTCAAAATGCTCTAGGACTCAGGGCGAATGTCTGGAAGGCATTACTAACAGCAGATAGTAAGCAATCAGAAAAGTGAAAATCAGGGTCCATTACTCATGGCAGGATAACCTCCATTATCCTCTTACAGATGCATCACTGTGAGAGCTGATGAAGAAAAATGAAGGCCCAGAAAGAAAGGGAATGGTGTTATCTTTTACATGTAATTTTCAGCAAACTTTGATGAGTTTCCACCCTGAAGAAGTCTTCTCCCTTTGCCTTACTTCAGTCTCTTTACAGAAATCATCTTGGGTAGGCTTTTCAAGTGTGACTTTGCAACTAACCCAATGTAGGTCCAATTACTGCCCTTAACATTCCTTACAGCAACCACCTGATTAAACACCCTCTGGTTAAGCAGATCAAGGTAGCTTTATGCTGATTCCTGAAAAAAGAAACTGTCAAGTTGACAAATTAGTGCTTCTGGTCTGTGCGATATTGTCTCCTGTCAGAACAGTTTCCTATTTCTCAAAACTCATTTCTCCATTCTGGCAACCTCCTGTCAGTCTATATAATGTCTTGGCTCTAAAAGCATATATATTCTTTATTTCCCACTCTCCAGTTTCGCCACAGATTACACCATTGACCTCTGCTTTCAACTGGCAAAAGTTATCTGAAAGCCAATAAAAATTGACCCTACAAAGAGACATGTTTACTATCTAAATCAGTGGCTTACGTTTTTAAAAAGGATTGCCATTACTCTGGTGCCTGTTCTTTTAATTTTTTTTAGGGGAACTTTTTCCATGGTGGGACAAGGACAGGGTGAAGGGTGTGTGTAGGGGGTAGATCAAAGGCAGGAAGTGGCCTAACTATCAACAAGCAGTTCTTCTTTGAAGACAGATAACAAAATACTGTAGTCAAAAGTATATTTGTAATTGAAAGTTACTCTTCTTGGATAAATTCCAAGCACAATATCTGCCTTTCATCTTGTAAAAAGCATTTTTCTCACTGTACATAGTTGACATTGATGGTTTGGTTAGGTGCCCACTCCAAACTATGGGAAAAATGTTCCCTGAAATTCAATCACATACATTACTAGCTATTAGTTGTCAGCCTAGAAGTAGCAGCTATGTTCCACCACTGTGGCTGCCTGTGATATTTCTGACTGTTATAATATGAGAATGTGCCACAGTAACAGCATCCAGCTGACCACCTGGCAGGGTTTCTCAATTCCTTCTGTGTGATGATGGGCAATCCTGGAGATTCATCCAGCATTTCCTTAGACTACACTATTTCAGGAAAATATATACTGAACTATATAAAAATATTAAGGACCTTAAATAGAGCTTAAATTTAATATCATAAAAAGAATAATTCTCAACCTTTCGATTTTCTATTAAAGAACAACTCAAATAATATATGTAGCTTCAGTAATGAACCAAGGCTATAAAAAAGCAATAAAAATTTCTTAATATCTCTTCCGTTAACCTCTCTTACTGGTTAAAAATTACATTAAAACAAAATTTGTGTACCTTTGAAAATGAATATGTAAAATAGTGGTATAATCATGAAAACATACCTTATTATTGGTCCTTTCCAGTAGAATACTGTTAAACAAATTTAACGCAATTCTAGTACTACAATATGTCCAGATAATTGTTAAATTAAGTATATTGATCAATTTATTTGAACAATCAATCTCTAAAATAGTAAACATTTTCAGGAATTTTCCAGGAAGATGTAACAGTAATTCTCAACTTAGTATCAGAGCAGTGGTTTCTTCAATGTTGGGACTCACAACGTTGTAGACACTAATAATGTGATGGTCTAATTTATTTTTAACAATTGTGAAATCCTATAGGAACTAGTCAAAAATGATTGTGAATGGAATGCATAGGTCTAACACTTGAATATTTCACCTCAATATTTTGTGCTGAAATTTTAAATCAGGATTCTGCTTAATAGAAAAGATCACAATTATTTTTTATGTGATGTTATGCAAAGTGGGTGTGGAGTAAATGAAAAAATATGTTATGTGAAATAAACCATTTCACTGTCAAATAAGTTTAAAAAAAAGGCAATAAAAATAGCCTTACTGGCTCCATGGTCCATTTAAAAGAAAGGAGACAAATAATGCCATATAATTACTTCTTAAAAATCACATTGTGGGGCCAGAGAGATATTTGCCTTGCATGCAGAAGGACGGTGGTTCAAATCCCCAATCCCATATGGTCGCCCGAGCCTGCCAGGAATGATTTCTGAGCATAGAGCCAGAAGTAACCCCTGAGTGATGTCGGTGTGACCGAAAACCCAACCAACCAACCAAACAAACAAACATAAAAAGCCCAAACAAACAAAAAACACTTTTTTAACTGCAACAGTTTTTGATTGTGGGTCTTTCAGCACAAGGAAGAAATAAACAATGGATACTGGACATTTCTTCAAGAAGATATTGATAATATCTTAAAGCTCATTTATCATAGAAAAACATTAAGGTCTAAGGAAGATTCATAATCCTAGGATAAAAGTCTTCATTATAAGACAAGACTCTTTATGAGAATGAAGGAAATTTTAAATTCAAAAGAATCATGTTTTTATATTCAATACAAACTTACATAGACACATTCATACACTCTCCTCTCTTTCTCAAAGCATACCAAGTATAGAGCTGATCGTTTCTATTTGGGTGCTATTCTCTGTATGTATGTATGCAGTCAAATATTCCATGCTCTCATAAAGCATAGTCTTGTTTGAACATGACCCCGGCCCAATCTAACTGTTGAGAGTTATCCATAGAGTCAGAACTCAATATGTTCTTGACAGATAGCCTGATACCTTAGCAGTGAATGAATGCACAATGACTCACAAAGTTTGCTGTGAAGTCTTAAGAAGAAGGATTAAAGAATGATACTCTAAGTCTCACTGCATATATCTATCAGCATCAGACTAATGTCATAAATAAATGTTTGTAATGCATTGGGGTTTTATTCTCCTGAAAAATAGCCAGAAAGTACTCTGCCTTCCAACATTATCAAACAGTAGTAATTTTAGTTCTATAAAGAACAATAAAATAGTATACACTTTTTTTTAATGGAGTGGCACACCCAGCGGTGCTCAGGGCTTACTCTTGGCTCTGCACTCAGAAATTGCTCCTGGCGTGGGAGACCATATGGGATGCTGAGGATCGAACCTGTGTCTGTCCTGAATCAGCTGCATGCAAGGCAAAATACTACCGATGTGCTACCTACCCCTCTGGCTTCAGTAGTATATACATTTCTAGTAGTATATCACCAGAGCACATAAACACTGAATCCCATCATCTATAAAATACACTTTCATATGAAATACATAAAACACTAAATAGAAAACTAATATTCAAGCTAGAAGAATTAGCAAAAATCAATAAATGAAAATTTAATTTCAGATACTGAACTTACAGAAACACTTAGATTCCACTATTTCAATTTTAAAAAATTGCAAAAGTAGATTTATACCTAAGGAAAAAATACTGGAAGAGTACACACCAACATATTCACAGTGGGAAAGGATTACTATGTGCACTAAAAGTGATTTCCACTTTGTCTTTATGCCTTTCAATTTCTGACATGTATAATTTTATAACCAAAAAAGTCAATAAGTTATTTTTAAATCAAGTATTTTAATTTAATAGAGACCAAGTAGCAGGCTTCTAAGATACCAAATCAATATGCTGCAGTGGAAAGTCATTTTCTCTTTCTGATCCTGTCTGTGACCATGTGACTGACATCTTTTCACACTTGCTCAAAATTAACTGCTTCACTACATAATGACTGCAACTACGCAGAATGGGCCTTTTTGTCTGTAATTCAATTTCTGTAGAAAATTTTATAGTTTGAGTAGTAAGAAGTGAGGCTTTTACTTGCATTTACATTAAAATAAAGCAGATCGCAATGTATCATAGCCTAATTAAGAGTAAATTTTAAAATTAAATTGTTTTTATCAGAGTCATTCAAGATTACAAACTATATTCTACAATATAATGGGGAGGATAGAAATACTATTTTTCTCATTTCCAAGTGAGGTAAAGTGGTTAATTTTTGTGATCAGACCCTAGAGTTAACCTGGGTATTAAACATGGGGAGCTGAATGACACCCAGTGGTATTCATAGCATTGGTGTGATCCCAGTGGTGTTGAACAACCAAGCTGAGATATGCACCTAAAGCATGTACTCCCGTAATCTGAGCTATCTCCCCAGTCCTAAAATATTTCACCCACAGAGCTAAACTGCAACATTATCTCCCTGGATAGAAGTGTTCAAGTTTGAACAACTGTCTAACATACGTGAAGTATATGCAGTGTGTTTTAATAAATGATAAATGAATTAACACTATAGCCCAGAATTAACTAAACTGGTACAATATTAGATATGGTTCAAATAATAATTGTAAATCACCCAAAATAAAGCTAATGTTCTAAAAGAAAACTAGTAAGTATTCCTTCTTATGTCTTCAAAAAGTTCTCCTTTTTTCCTCAGTCCCAACAATGTCCTCACACTTTCAAAATTTATTCAACATTTGCCTTTAAAAAAAAAGTAAGTGTATCTAGAAGACATTATTTTCATAAAATGATCTTTTGTAATTCATTAAGCTATACTGTATGTACATGTTGATATAATATTTTGTCTGATTATAATCATAGCATTATCAGAATTGTTGAAAACATGCTTTAGATTACCTACAAGTGCTGATTCTTCCATGATACAGATTGACTTTGAAAGCCAGCAGATTGTAGATTGGTAATATCTACTGTAGCCTCGCTGTTGCTACATTTTTCTATAGATAGTGAGACATCAAGTTTACCAACAGGTAACAGTAAAGCTATCCATAAGTTCATTCACCTCAATAAAACAGTAAGTATAGAAATTGTCAAATTTTCCACAGTATTAATAGTACCATTTACCTTATTCTTTCTGTATGTATTCTTCCTTAGAGTCAAAAGTGCAGAATATTCTATTATTCAAAAATCACGAGAATTTTAAAACATAAGGGAATCATCCAGGGGTCTCAAACTCAATTTACCTGGGGGCCACAGGAGGCAAAGTCAGGGTGATCCTTGAGTGCAAAGTCAGTAGTAAGCCTTGAACATTGTGGGGGGGGGGGGAGGTTGACCCAAACAACTAAAGCAAAACAAAACAAAAAAAGATTCCTCTAAGGCAGGGCCACAAAATGTTGTATTGCGGGCCGCGAGTTTGAGACCCTTGGAAGGGTATAGCAACATAGTATGGTATTGCAGGTAGGGCACTTGCCTTGCTTGTATATGATGAAAAAGCATCCTGTATACTATTTTGAATACTACCAGGAGTAATTCTTGAGCTCAGAGCAAGTTGTATACCTGGGCATGGCCCCCAAACAACAAACAAAATCTAAGGGAATGAATTGCTACTCTGCTGGTAACAGCCATAAAATAGAACTTTAAAACTTTCAAAAAAAAACAACAAAGAAAAAGCAACAAAAAATCTACCTAATCCAATTAATACAAAGTTATCTGGAACTGTAAATCTGTACTTATCCTGATAAGAACTGATAAATCACTTGATGTAGAATTCTAAACTTGAGTGCTTCCCTTATCTACATGTGCAGCAAGTCTTATAGGACCTGTCAAACTCAAGAGATCTTTTAAAAACCGGTTAAATGGGACACAGTAAATCAATAGAATCACACATGGTCTATAAAAATTACATAAATGGTGGATTTAGTGTTGTCTGACTAAAAGTGAGCCTCTTTCTACTCCCTCATCCAAAAGTACTATTATACTGTCAAGCACTTAATGTTTTCACAATCTGACTGTTACCAATTTCAAGCCAACTAACTTTCTTAATTATTTGGAAACCACCTCAGCCTTGCTATTTACATGTGTACTCTTTGACCTGCCTTCTGAAATCTTGTTTGGATATCAGACTATTTTCTTTGGGAAGACTGTATGCACTCCTTTGAAAAGTCAGGTTTGACACTTGTAAGGGCTAATTAAAACAGGAAAGCATCATGTACATGTAAGCCGCCTTTCAATGCTGATTTGGGAACAAGTTGTTAAAACACAGAAGCCTCATGTGGGCAGTAGGCAAAGTTTTGCTTCTTCAGTCGTCTATTAACCCCAAAAATAACTCAATGTTAGTGTCTATAGACCGCTGATTAGTCATCCTTATGGACTTAGAGAAAGTATCTGAACTGTTGAATTAGGCCCCTGATACCCACTTGTTCCTTCCAGGTTTCCATAAGACTTGGACAAGACCAAACTTTTTATTGAAACTGTTTAGTGTCACTATTCTCTCTGCAATAAAATGCCAGTACTGATTTGTCCAAGACTGTTTGGAGCTGGGCTGCTGCAATAAGACAAGGAGCATTAAGTAGTGTAATAAATGAATACAAATATGGTAAGGATTAATGAAGTTGAAGAGCAAAGATTAATGACAATCTAGAGGAATGTTAGGTATGTGGTATCATGGTGAAAAGAATGTTTATAGAGTGCACCACCCTAGTCCTTTCGAAGTAAATTGAAAGAAAATAACTTGATTCCTCTAACAAACTGGTAGTTTTCGGGGGGGTGAGGTGGGGTTCATTTAACAATTTATCTTATATATTATAAAAACGAAGTACTGTAACAAAAGCTTGTTGGTTCTGGTATATTGTTGGAATATACACACTTTAGATATCTTGCATGTTCAGAGCTTTCATTTTGCCTGGCACATATAAGGTGCTTAATAAAAGATCATTATATATACACACCTGTGCTAGGAGTCATGTAACTTCCACTTCTATAGTCGCCTACTCTAAATCAAATCCCATAAATTTATATGAGTCTACACTTTAAATTTCTACCAGGTTCAAATGTTTCATGAAAATTAAAAATTATTCTTGGGGCTGGCATGGTGGCGCTAGAGGTAAAGTGTCTGCCTTGCCAGCACTAGCCTAGGACAGACCACGGCTCAATCCCCCGGTGTCCCATATGGTCCCCCAAGCCAGGAGCGACTTCTGAGCGCATAGCCAGGAATAACCCATGAGCGTCACTGAGTGTGTCCCAAAACTAAACAAACAAAAAATTATTCTTGATGTTATAATTTCATTAATAAGACATTAGCAGGGGACTGCAGCAACAACATAGCAGTTGGGGCATTTGCCTGGCACATGGCTGACCCAGGTTTGAACCCCACCATCCTATATGGTCTCCTAAGACTACTAGAAGTGATTTCTGAGTACAGAGCAAGGAGTAACACCGGAGCGCTGCTGGGTGTGGCCCAAACTCTCTCCACCCCCCAAAAAAATACTAATGCAGTTTTAGCTACAACCTATATTTATGAATTTAAAGCCTTCAGTATCATTTCAAATAAGAAAATCTGATGCATACAATGCTGATAACACCCATTTTAAAGAGCTATATGTGTTATATCTTTTTTTCAATAATGAAATTCTTAAATATTGCCTTGAAACAAGTCTCAGGTCATCCTGCTTTGTTTGAGGGTCACACTAGGTATGTTCAGGGGTTACTTCTGACCCTGCACTCAGGAATTACTATTGACAGTTGCTCAAGAGACCACATGAGATGCCCAGGTCAGAAGTGTGCAAAGCAAGCAGCTTACCTTCTGTACTATATTTCTCTGGCCCTTGGATTCATCCTATTTGAATCTACCTTTACTAGACATGCCAGTGCCTATTTATATTATAAAATTAATATTTATAAAATTAATGTAAGTTCTTCATAACATAATCTGCTTGACAGATTTATGAATTTGTCCTTTTTTGTGTAACTTTATTTTGTAGCCAATCAGAAACCAGAAACAGCAATATTTTAGTATTCTCATTCATAAATATTTTTTAAATGTTAACAGTGTGGGGCCAGAGAGATAGCATGAAGGTAGGGCATTTGCCTTGCATGCAGAAGGTCGGTGGTTCAAATCTAGGCATCCCATATGGTCCCCTGAGCCTGCCAGGAGTGATTTCTGAGAATAGAGCCAGGAGTAACCTGTAAGCGCTGCCAGGTGCCAAAAACTATATATACATACATATATATATATATATATATATATATAAACAGTGTAACAAGGATTAATGCTAATCTTTTGTAAACTTAATTGCAAGACAATATTATCAGCCATCTAATACATAAAGGTGCATGTCAGTGGTTCTTAGATTCTGAACATAACTTTGGAATCACATAGAATATTGTTACCAGTTATAAGTAGAGTCCTACCTTGGCAGAAAAATATACTATTTTCAATTTAATGGCTATTCTAATATAGGATTTGGTTTCTCTATACTTCTAGTTTTTGTTTTTTATTTTGGGTCACACCCGGTGATGCTCAGGAGTTATTCCTGGCTATGCATTCAGAAATCGCTCCTGGCTTAAGGGACCTTATGGGACTCTGGGAATCGAACCCAGGTCCGTCCTGGATCAGCTGCATGAAAGGCAACCGCCCTACTGCTGCACTATCGCTCAGGCCCCCATACTTCTAGATTTGGGGGGTTGGGGGTGGGCCACAACCAGCAGTGCTCAGGGGTTACTCCTGGCTCTGTGCTCAGAAACTGCTCCTGGCTTGGGGGACCATATGGGATGCTAGGATTTGAGCCACCATAGGTCCTGGATCGGCTGTGTGCAAGCACAACTGTGCTATCGTTCTGGCCCCTAGATTTTTTTTTACAAAATTAAAAAAATTAAAATGGTGGGCCTGGAGAGATAATACAATGGGCATGGTGCTTGCCTTGCATATGACCAACTCAAGTTTAATTTCCTGTGGCTCCTACTTCTCTCCCATTCCCCCCAGAAGTGATCCTTGAGTACAGAGCAAGGAGTAAATAAACCCTGAGCATTACTGGGTGGTGCAAATTTTTTTTAAATAGTTAGGAAAGCAAGTTTTCTGTTATTACTAATTATAACTCATCAATGTCATATCAAGTTTGAGAATATGCAGGGAATATTATAAAATATTCTTTAAATAAGTGATTAGAAAATGACTAAAAATTTTACTTTAAAATTCTTTTAAAGTTCACATAAGTTCAGATATACATTAATAACCAACAGAGAAAACCTTTTACTGTTTCAATTATACTATTCAAGAAAGCTACCGCTTATTCTAAGCACAATTATAAGGTGCCATCTAGTGGATGATTTTATAAAGTGTCTGTGTTTATACTTCAATGTTACAAAATGATGGAGGGTTATAGTAGGGAATTACTCTGGATGATTAAAAAAATTCCTGGGCTCGATAGGACTGAGTATGGAGCCAAGTTGTCCCTGAGCATCGCCTAGAGTGGCCCTAAAACTGAAATTAATTAGTTTGTCCTGGAAATGTTATGTAACTAAATCGTAACTACAATCAGTATTACTAAACTGTACACATTAGAAAGAAGTTAAGGAAGCAGATCTTAAAATTCTCATTACAAATAAATATTTCTGTGTAATGATGACAGTTAAATAAGATGGTATTTTGTAATATATAAATGCAGTTGCCCAAGTGAAATTAGTGATTATCTTTGCAGATAAAAATAGATACATACTAACATGTTACACATGTCAATAAAGAGGGTAGATGGAGAGAAACTCCATAGGAGAAAAATAGTCACTAGAGTATAACCTTTAGTAAGTAATGCTTTAAACTAACTAAACATTTAAAAATCACATTTGAGGTTGAAGAGATAGTAGAAAGAATAATTAATGCATTAGCCTTGCATGCAGCTAACCCTGGTTTACATCCCAGCATCGCCTATGGTTCCTGGAGTGTCTCTAGGAGTGTTCCTGAGGCAGAGTCAGGAGTAAGACCTGAGCACTGCTCATGCAATGCATGTCCACACCTTCTCTGACTGGTAACATTGATTTTTTTTTTTTTTTTTTTTTTTTTTAGTTTTTTTTGGGCCACACCCGGCAGTGCTCAGGGGTTACTCCTGGCTGTCTGCTCAGAAATAGCTCCTGGCAGGCATGGGGGACCATATGGGACACCGGGATTCGAACCAACCACCTTTGGTCCTGGATCGGCTGCTTGCAAGGCAAACGCCGCTGTGCTATCTCTCCGGGCCCGGTAACATTGATTTTAAATCTAAAGTTGAACCTCTGTCGTCCTCAGAGTAAGGAAGCACCCAATTATCTGCTAAGTGGTCCAGAGTCTCTAATGATAGCACGCATGTTGGAAAAGAGGCCCAATTTAACAAACATGCTTTTATCATTCACTTCAGTTGATAATAATAAAAGATTAGTATCATTATAGAAGGACTATAATTACTGTTACTGTTGCTTGATGCCATCTGAAAACAAATTTATTTGGTCTAAATAAGCGGCCTCCTAATAACTAGGAATCAGTAAGCACCTCAAAACGTTATATGTTCCTGCAATGCAAAGATCATAGGTTTTCTCCTTTACCATTAAGGATAGCAGAAATACAGATTATGACCGATTAAAATAAAATTGAAAAAGATGAATGACTATAGAGTACATAAGCAAGGCAAAGTAACAGGCTAATATATCCATCCAGATATTTATAATCCTATTTTGTAATAATTCAAAGAAAAGATTAGGTTAGATTTATTCAAATAAAGTCTACATCTACCCCTATTATACTCAGCATGTATTAACCTTCAGAGTCTGATAAATATTTTGAAGTATCTCATTATCTAAATATTTCTAGACTTCCACAATATGAAATAGAAATTAGAAGCATCCGTATCACTGATGAACAGATCTTATTTTAAATAGGGTCTCTGCAATAGAGATGAGGATCAGAGGGACTAGTCTGCGGTGGGAAGATTTCCACAAAGAGCAATAAGTGCAGTTAGAGTAGAGATGACAGTGAAAGTTAGATAGTTAGACAATGATAGTTAGAACTGATCACCCTGGACAAGAAGTGGGTGCTGAAAGGGGATAAAGTGACATACATGGCGATCTTTCATTAACTATAGTGCAAAGCACAGTGGGGGTGGGTGGGTGGGGACAGCAGAGACAAGCCGGGGTGGGGGTGGGAGGAAATGGGGGACCTTGGTGGCATGAAAGGTGCACTGGTGAAGGGTGATGTACATTCAATGACTAAAACACAACTGTGAATAATTTTGTAACCATGGCGCTTAAATAAAGCAATAAAAAATAAAAACTTCACTCTATACAATCTATACAATGCTAAACCAGCTAGTCCTATAATTTACATGTGAAGAAACCAAGATCCATAAGAATCCAGTTAGTGAACAAATTAAGAAATAAAATCATGGGGCCGGAGAGATAGCATGGAGGTAGGGCATACAGAAGGACGTTGGTTCGAATCCTGGCATCCCATATGGTCTCCCGAGGCTGCCAGGAGCGATTTCTCAGCATAGAGCCAGGAGTAACCCCTGAGTGTTGCCTGGTGTGACACCCCCAAAGAAAAAAAAAACAAAAACAAAACAAACAAAAAATAAAAAAATATATCCTGGGGTGGGGGGAGGGAAAATAAGATATAGATATCCTGAACACAAATCTAGATCCCCTGCCATTTTATCACATACCCTCTTAATCCCGCTCTCCAAAAAGAAATGATAATATTTAATCGAATTCTTCTTGAGTATTCTCTATCATTTTTATTCTAAAAGATCCACATGGTAAATGCTGTCAATGAAAGACAAATGGGGTTATTACACCTAAGTTCCTTTAGTCTAGACAAAGTATAGTATAGGAAAAGTTTCTTTAGTATAGTGGAAAACAAGGCAGAGGAGCTTCTTTGGAACAATTTACATCAGTAATATCAAGAAAGGGACTACTAGGACAGCCATCAGTTACTAAGGGACAGTGTTGAGGCATCACTATTTAGTTGAAAGGGTAGAAAGAGGTGTTTATTTCCCATCAATATTGCCCAAAACTTGAACTGACTTAGGAATGTCCCACAAAGTTCACAGATTAATCTGTTTTTGTTTTGGTTTGGTTTGGGGTCACACCCTGCAGTGCTCAGGGGTTACTCCTGGCTCTGCACTCAGAAATGTCTTCTGGTAGGCTTGGAGGACGACATGGGATGCCAGGATCCAACTCAGACCCATCCAGGGTTGGCCGTATGCAAGACAAATGCCCTACCACTGTGCTATTGCTTCAGCCCCTCAGATTAATCTGCAATAGTGCTTTTTGTTTATTGGATTTGTTATGGTTTTTTTGAGGGGGCTAAATCAGGCAGTGTATTCTGGGTTTAATCCTGGCAGGAATCAGAGAGACAGAACTCAAATTGGTAGTGTTAGTGTACCTATCTGAGACCCGCCCATTAATGGGAGGGGTCTTGGGAACTGAATATTAGGTGTGACCTTACCTGCAAGACCCCGTCCATTCCTGGGAGGGGTCTTGGAATAGGTAGATAACCCTGGAGCCAGGGGATTAGGGTCTCTGCCCTGCTGCGCTCGCTGGCTTTAGGTTCTTTGCCTCTTTTGGTCTTTGACCAGGATGGAGGCCAAAGGAAGATGGCTGAATTATAAGATGCAGGGCTAAGAATGGCCGAATGCTTGAAACGTTATGAGATAGGCCACACGCCTGTGGTGGTCAGGGCATGAATAAAGATGATGCTTCCTAATGCCTGCCTGTGAGTGAGTTCTATACCCGTCGCTTTCCTGAACCCCAGACCCGCCGGTAAATGGGGGATGAAGCCACGTGGCCGGGGCCTAAGAACAAAGGCCTCCATCCTTCACCATCTATCGCCATCCAGCTTAATCCTTAATTATTTGATTCTCAGGTAGTATTCAGGGCAAGAGCACAACCCACTGTACTATCTCTCCATCCTAACCATTATTACTTCAGAAGAAAAAATTTGATTTCCCTCAAAACTAATTTTTCTTGTTTTTAACCTCTTAACATCTTATAAGTATCTACATTCCACAGATTTCCAGATTGGAAATCTTTAGTTTTGAGTTTCGCAGTCATATTTGAGCAGCAGTTGGAAGGTAAATCCTTCTGTTTATCTTGTAAGCTATATTCAAAAATGTCTTTTCTTGTTATCTTGCTACTTATTTTGTATGACTCAAAGGATCATATTTCTGATATGGCAAATACTTTATTACATTGTTGAGTGCCAATATAAATGCTTGGATTTAAATACTGCAGGAGTAGATGTTGGCTAAATCATAAAACTTCTGAATCTCAGGTTCTCACTATCAGGTCCTGCAGAGTCCCCTCCAGTTCTAAATTATTCTAAGACAATATTTCTTTAGGGGGAAAAATACAAAAAACACAGTACAGAGATTTCAACACAACAAAACTTGCCTGGCTGTCTCTAAAACTACTTCATCAAAAGCTTTAATAGAAGTCTGAGGAGAGCAGTGACAGCACCAAATCTAAAAGGGGTTCTTTGTAGGTTCTAAGTGAATTGCTTTTGAGAAAGTCTCTGTAGACATCTTACTTTGGCTCCTCCTCTATACAAATTGCTGTAGGGGCCTAAGAAAAGCAGCTTTCAAACGTGCAAGTGCACAGATTTGGTATTGCTGCCACCCGCTGCAACTGCTGCCAGGAGATGGGAGTGAGTGAAAGCAATTCTACGCATTGCATGCCTCAATGTCTTCCCTTTACTTGGCAGCCATACACTGGACTCAGTCATCCAGCTAAATGTCAAGTGTCCTAAAGTCATTACTAGTGCAAAGGTTTCCAGTGTGAAACACTCAAAATGATATAAGTTCAGAAATTGCTACAAATAGATTTCAATGTTATTATTATAAGCTTGAAGTATTTTTTAAATTAAAATGGGTCTTGGGACGATGACTTAAGAATTACACAATGTTTGAAAGAAAAAAACATTCACACACACTGTTGTGGATCAAAGGCTAATGGCGCTTATTAAGAGAATCAACAGGCACAGATTTTAATACTGCTTACACAGTCTGCGAATTTGCAAAGATATTTACATGTGAATGCCTCATTTCCAGGCTCCTCTAAAGTGTATTTCCAGCTTTCAAGACATACATATGATTTACTTACAAACTTTTTCCCTTGAAAAAGATGTATCATCATGAATATTATCAATGGTTTCGATTAAACTACATCATATTTAAGTATGAATGTGACTTTCTTCCTAAAGGATTAACTTTATATTTTGTGGTCAGACCACTCTATAAAAAGCTTTTGATTTCTGTACTCCAACGTAAATGAAGTATTTGAGGACAGTTGCTGAATAGTTCTTCTTTTATACAAACTGTTCTGTGAGCATTTTAGACATAAAGAAATGACCAAGTGAAGAAAATGTACATTCTAAAATCAGAAAAATCAATGTCCAAAATATTCTGAATTTTAAGGATCCTACTTGTGATGTTATGCCAATTGTGATAAATTCAGACAAGTGTATTGGCTCAAAATTATTTCTAATTAAAGTTTGAGAACCATTATTACTAAAAATCTGTTCTTTATCAGATCAACGTAAAAAGGAAAATGTTTATTAGAGATATTCACTTCCATCTAAATTAGTATTACTTTCATTCCAACATCCTGACAATTTTTTAACTTTTGAGTAGGCTCTAAAGCTGATGATAAAATTATAGATCTAATTTAGAAAGGAAATGAACTATGATTCCTGGGGTCAGGTATAGGCGAGAGGGGAGTCAGTAGATACTGAAGCCAAAAAGCTGTTTTTATTGAGACTATAAAATAAAACTTCATTGAAAACATATTGTAAGTGTAAATGGTCAATTTTGAGTTTTTTTTAGATTCAGAATATAAAATTTCACCAAGAAAAACTCTGCTATAATCAAATGTATCTTATTGTCATTACACCCTACAATAAGGTTTTGTATAGACAATTCTCTGTGCCATGTCTAATACAGAAGAGTGTTATCCCAGAATAAAAGAAGACTTCTAATATTAAACAGAAGATTGGTATAACTAGATATTTTTGACCTATAAATGGTAATCAATATTGTGTCCAGATCCCCCCAAAATAAATCATACCAAATAGAACTGTTCTACCAAGTGTAAGGGGAGTGTGTGCGGGGGGTCGGGTGGGAGAATATGTGCATGTCTGTCCATTGATAATATCCAGGCCTCATGCACACAAGGTATATGCTCTGCCCCTAAACCACATCCCTGCCCCCAATTTTCTCTACCAACTTATTCTCTATACTTCTCTACTACTTCTAAAATTTACTAGGTATAAAATTTTTTTTCTTATAAAACTCATCTATAGTAATTTAGGAATACTCAGGTTTTGAATTCCTACTTTGCTCTTCATTCAAAATTAAAGATTTAAAGATCTAAAACAAACTATACAGATGATACTTGATTAAACTTGAAAACTGCAGAATAACAGAAAAAGAAGTATAAAATAATAATATTTGTACTATTATAAAAAATTTAAGAAAAATAAATTTCCTTTGCTCAAATGATTACAAAGAAGATAGGAAAACCATTCTGCTTCAATTGGTCAATTCCTTTCAATATTTTTAAATTATGATTTGAGAATATGAACAAGCTTTCTCAAATAACATGTGGGAAGGGTGATTAAAAACTATGTAAGGGGCTGGGAAGGTGGCGCTAGAGGTAAGGTAGCGCCTTACAAGAGCTAGCGTAGGACGGACCGCTGTTCGATCCCCCGGTGTCCCATATGGTCCCCACAAGGTATCTTGCACTAAGTCTTTGGAGATTTTTGTTTGTTTGTTTTGAGACTATAACAAGAAATGCTCAGGAACTACTGCTGGCAATGCTTGGTGGATTATATGAAATGCCGCGGATGTATCCTTATACTTGTCACATGCAAAAGAAGTACTCTACCTGTACTCTCTCAAGTCCCATCTTGCAATAATTTGTAACTCAACATTTTAGACACATCAAGATTATAAGAAAATCATCAAAGCAAGTGAGAGCATTTTCCAACTAAGTTGTGTGTTGTTTTTTTTTTTTTTGTTTTGTTTTTTGGGCCACACCCGGCGATGCTCAGGGGTTACTCCTGGGTGTCTACTCAGAAATAGCTCCTGACAGGCACGGGGGACCATATGGGACACCGGGATTCGAACCAACCACCTTAGGTCCTGGATGGGCTGCTTGCAAGGAAAACACCGCTGTGCTATCTCTCCGGGCCCCCAACTAAGTTTTTTTGTTTGTTTGTTTGTTTTTTGTTTTTTTTTTTTTTTTGGTTTTTTGGGTCACACCCGATGGTGCTCAGGGGTTACTCCTGGCTGTCTGCTCAGAAATAGCCATTTTTGGAGTATTAGACTCTTACCCCAGTTTATATATCTTCTCTTTTTCCGGCAAAACCATGCAACTTGAACTAGCTAGTCCTGCCTACAGTTAGAGGGGGAGATAAAGAAGGCATCAAGACCAAACAGGTGCAAGACTACTAGGTAGTGGGTTGGATACAGAGGGGACCACATATTCTAGCCGCCCTGGGGGTGAGGGAAGAGGAAATGGGAGGTAGGACAAAAACGGAGGTGTAGGGAGGACAATTTGGTGATGGGAATCCCCCCTGATTTTATGTAAATATGTACCTAAAATGTTATTGTCAACAATATGTAAGACACTATGATCAAAATAAAAATTATATTAAAAAAAATAAAAAAATAAAAAAATAAAAGAAATAGCTCCTGGCAGGCACGGGGGACCATATGGGACACCGGGATTCGAACCAACCACCTTTGGTCCTGGATCGGCTGCTTGCACGGCAAACACCGCTGTGCTATCTCTCCGGGCCCCCCAACTAAGTCTTAATAAAGATCTTATCAATAGTTACAGCATGCTGTTTTAAGATTTTTTCCAATCTTGACAGTTTGTCTATACTTATTAGGAAAGTATAGTTAAAAGTAGAAACTTTGAAAACATAATATTCACAAGAAAAAGTTATCTCATAAAAAAGAATCATTAAATTAATCCACATATCAAATTTTAACAAATTAATTTAATACACTCTTCCTCTCTGAATAGTATTTAACCTAGAAACTTGAAGTTTTCCTACATTTTTATAGTGAGTCTTTCAAAGGAGACCATCAGTTTACAATCCTTTATGGATCTAATAAAATGTGTAAATAGTTTTATACCACTGCACTCAACTTTACAGTTCCTAAAAGCCTTTTGGGACATCATTCTCAATATGCTTCTGGCTTTGTCCATTTCTTTCTTTGATTGATTTTTTTCAGTGAAATAGTGTTCAGCACACACATAAAATTACAATTTGATTTTTTTTTATCTTGTGAATTATGTTGAGATACATCCCTTGTCAGATCAGTAGAAATGAAAATTCAATATTTTCTTTGAGGATTAAAAAAATAATTCAGAATAAATATTAAGCATACAAACATGAAGTTCTCTTACTAGTAAGTGTCTATCTAGGTGGTATTTAGGCTCCTTATAATTTGATGTAAGAAACAATACAAGAAAATATTAGCATGTGGTTTTCAAGACTCAAGTTACAGAAATTCTTGTAGTGGCCAAAAATCTATTTTTATTTACTTACACTTCCCAAATCAGATAACTTTTGTTGGGTAATTGTAGACACATAGCTGAATCAATAAACATATATATCTGTCAGTTGCTCCTTATTTTTGAACCTAAAACTATTTTGTTGAAAGAAATAAAGATTGTATGGTAAAGGAAAAAATACAATTTTTTAAAAGGATTTTTAGACTAAAACGATGTTGAAAGAGCAAACCACACATTTATATGTAAATCTCATTTAACCAAAGTATAACCAACAAATATTCCTCAGTTAAGTACATTATGGGAGATTTTAGAAAAGTAGCAAATGTATAAAACAAGCCATTATCAATAAAAAAAGAGAAAAAAAATCCTCCCAGTATGACTCAGGGTGGATGTAGAGAGATTATTGGTGTTGAGAGTGATCACCAAGTTAAATGCAGAACTTCTTCAAATCTACAACTTCTTCTATGTAGCACATTAGTAAAGAAGTAAAATAGAAAATTATTAATCATTATGATTAAAGTGATGACACCAAAATTAAAGTAAATGACACCAAGATATTCCCCATTAAAAATGCCTTTCTCTATAATCTATTTGGTCAAACATTGATTTATACATATTAAAAGTTTTCTATCTAACTTTTGGTGAAAAAAAATTGTATGTTAACCCAAAGTCTTTTTCTAAATTGCTTGTTATTTTCTTTTATATTGGGAGGGAGGGTTTTTAAGGATTATTAGCAGCATAGGATACATCCTCACACACTCACTGCCAGAGATAAAATCCAGGGCCATCACATTCAAGTCTTATAAATAATTCTTTCCTAATAATTCTAGCTAATTCTATAATTCTTAAAACAGGAAACTAAGACATTGATTTTCTCACATACTACAATGAATACTTGGTAGGAAATATATGCTCCTCCTTTTCGTTTTATGTATTATGTAACATTTTTTATTAAAGAATCAGGAAAGAGAATTTTCTCAAATGCTATGATTGAAACATCCCTGCTTAATAAATAATATCTGTGTAAATTCAAACATAGATATACTTGTAATTATCTAAGAATATATATAAATATAACCCTAAATTAGAAGCATTTAGAAATTCCTAAGAAATAAATGAAAAAATCAAATAATTGATTAAAAGTTAAATCACTTCATATTTTTATGCTTCATGAACAAGGAATTTTGGGAACTGCTGGCAATCAAATAGGCCTTTATATGACTTTCTACCCATGTTAATTGTAAATTTAAGGCCCTCTGTTCACTATCTATAAAAATACCAGCTTTTAAGAATGGTATAAATAAAAACAAGCAAAATACAGAGCCTCTTTACTGTATCTCACCAAGTATGCAACCTTATACATTTACTAACAACAAATTTTCTAACAATAAATTTAGGTATTTTCTTCTTTCTACAAGCTCTTTGGCACAGAACTATCTCAAGAGATGATTACAGTGCTTCTAAGTAGTAACACTTTCTATTTCCAAACTAATCTCATTAGTATATTTACTCCAAATCACGTTGAGTGTCTATCATTACCTGAATCCAAAACTCTTTAATGGTACTTCAGTCTACTCTGAGCGATTGACTTCATTTATTTGACTTCAACTATTTGCCAATAATTCCAAATAAATCAATAAAATCCTTAGCACACTTTTACAAAGTTGAAGAAAAATATGTACTCAAAATCAGTTCTTAAGTTCCAAAAAAAGCAGAAGAAAAGGCTCTCTTCATGCATTTTCATCCCAAGAACAGCTGTCTGGATGATCTTATTCAATAAAAATTTGATCCACTCTTGCTCTAGCACTTAGATCTTCAAGTTGTTTGAATCAAAAGTATCAGACACACTGGGTCCAGAGTTGTGGCACAAGCAGTAGGATGTTTGCCTTGTACCTAGGACAGACCATGGCTTGATCCCCTGACATCCCATCTGGTCCCCCAAGCCAAGAGCAATTTTGGAGCTCATAGCCAGGAGTGACCCCTGATTGTCACCAGATGTGGCCCAAAAACCAAAAAAAAAAAAAGTATCAGACACCAACTTCTCTAGGTCCAATTAGTGGGTTACTAATTATTGAGGACACAACTCCTGTGCAACAGTCTGAAGCTGCAAGAAATGAACAATGCCATCTATCCAGGGGGTTTTATTTGTTTGTTTTGTTTTGTTTTGTTTTGGGGCCACACCCAGAAATGCTCAGGAGTTACTCAAGGGACCATGTGGGATGCTGGGGATCAAACCCGGGTCACCCTACCCACTTGCTATCACTCTGGCCCCTAGCCAGTATAGTATTTAAGAGCATATTATTATAAATTAATGTAAATAATAGCCAAGATTCTTCTAAGCTCAAAAGTGTCTTAAGCTAAAGGTAACAATCCCATTATTCAAATGAAACCCAGTGGTTGGCCAGCAAAGGAAAAGGGTGTGAAGTGTCCATTGGCTGAGCAAAAAATAAAATTACAGTTTCTGTGAAAGGATTAATGGAAAAAAAAAAACTACGTAGTATTTTTTCACAAATTATGATATCTACAGGTGCTTTCTTAAAATATCTCGATTCCTCATCAATCATAAACTGCAGCTTTCTAATTGATTTCAGAAAATGAAGGGTTTTTTTTTTTATTTTTTTTTGTTTTTGTTTTTGTTTTTTTGGTTTTTGGTTTTTGGGCCACAGCCGGCAGTGCTCAGGGGTTATTCCTGGCTGTCTGCTCAGAAATAGCTACTGGCAGGCATGGGGGACTATATGGGACACCTGGATTCGAACCAACCACCTTAGGTCCTGGATCGACTGCTTGCAAGGCAAACACCGCTGTGCTATCTCTCTGGGCCCAAAAATGAAGATTTTTTTAAGAATATATAACCCAACCTTATTAAAACACTATTAAAATGCATGAATGCTACAGTTAAAATAACAAATGATATTATACTAAAGAAAAAAAAAAACTCAGGAATAGATGCATTACTTTTTTTTTTTCCTCAAAGTTATATCCACATTGGAATATTTCACTATTTTATTTTTGTTTGTTTGTTTGGGGGCCACACCCAGTGACACTAAGAGGTTACTCCTGGCTATGCGCTCAAAATCACTCCTGGCTTGGGGACCATAAGGGATGCCAGGGGATCAAACCAAGGTCCATCCTAGGTCAGCCACATGCAAGGCAAACGCCCTACCCCTGCACCACCGCTCTGGCCCCAATTTCACTATTTTCTTATCAAGCTATGAAATTCCTAGAAATCCAGTAGGATTAAAGCAACAACTAAATTCAAATACATTTATTCAGAAAAAAAATTTAAAAATATTTTAATAGTTCAGACAAATCTATATTAGTATACTTACATAAATAATTATAAAATGTTAGTTTGCTTTTATGTGTATTACTTTGCTGTGCCACAAATAAAACAAGAACAAAAATTAAATATGTAATTTTGAATTTATTTTTTCGTATTTAAGATATTCTTTCCATCTTAACTCTTTTCATTGCAAAATCTATGAGGTAGTGATTTTTCTAGTGTCCTCTGAATGAAATTTTTATAGCATCTATTTTTATGAACACTTGTATATGTATTTAAAGATAATTCAACCATTCAACAATCCTTTTAATATTTTCTGCAACTTAATTATTAAGGAATATATAGATATTTTCCAAAAGTCATTAAAATAAGACTTTGAAATGGGTGTTTAAGGTTTTTTGAGGGACTTAGAGTTGGTCTAAGTTAATAAAATACTAATACTACAAAGAAACTTTGTAATTGATCATTTAAAATATTAATGTGAACACTTCACAGGGCATGCCTTTTACAGCAAATATGCAATGTAGGGGGTGATTAGAAAGAGCATTCTTTCTTATCAGCAAGGTTTCATGTCAGGTAATTTTTCCCTCCTTTTTTCTTACATGCATTAAAGGATGTTTCTTTTCTTACATTCCTGAGGTACAAAGAAAGCAATTTGTTCTTCTAGAGATAGAATAGTATTAATTGCTTTTCTCAAGAACAGAACACTTGTCCTAATATGGTCTTGCAAAATTTTGTCAAGTAAGCAGTTAAAAGCAGTGAATTATCATAGTTTGGTTTCTTGCTTCTTGTGTCTGGGTAGCACAGTAAATCTTGGGTGTTTTATGTATATGAACTTAGGGTAGGAGGTTAACAACTGGACTTTCAATAATAAATACTTTACATTCTTTTAAAGATCTAACACTTTTAAATTTCAAATTTGATTTAGACTAAATTTGCAGTTTTAAAAAGTAAATTGTGCAGGCCAAAGAGAGGTTAAGAAAGTTGCCATGAAAGCAACTAACCCCAGCCCAGGACAACCCCCTGTACAACACATAGTCCCCTTAGTACTGCCAAGATATGAGTTGAGCGCTGCTGATTATAGCTCAAATAAATAATCTTTCATTAAGATGTTTTCCTTTTATTTTCATTTATTTGTTGCAAAATTCTTCTCTTGTCTGAATAAGAATAAGGCCAGAAGCTGGCAAAAATGTACATAAGATTTTTCTCAAAGTAGGCCCATGGCATCACAACAAGATGTTTTGATAAAAGTCAGAATGAGGAATGCCGGAGAGATGGCATGGAGGTAAGGCATTTGCCTTGCATGCAGAAGGTCGGAGGTTCGAATCCTGGCATCCCATATGGTCCCCTGTGCCTGCCAGGAGCGATTTCTGAGCATAGAGCCAGGAGTAACCTCTGAGCACTGCCGGGTGTGACCCAAAAACAAACAAGCAAACAAACAAAAAAGTCAGAACGATCCTCCTTAAAACTTGGCTCATAGTTAAATACAGAACATTCTGTCTTCAACCCTCAGAAAAGACTGAGCAGTGTTTACAATTCACAGAATAGTTAAACAGGGGTTTTATCTCTTGCTCTGAGTGATCACTTTCTGGCACTAAAGCCTTTGATCTATAAAATTTAGGCACTTACAAAATAAGTGTGGATTAGTAACAATGTTAGGAAATTAGAACATGTGAGCAGTACAAGAGTAGATTATGTTACAGCAACTATGGGGAAGACTAAGTGAAGCAAAGCAAGGTGTTCAGGTCCTTAATCATCGTGCTCTTGGAGATGAAGGTTCCTAGCTGAAAAACCACAGGAAAAGAGAATGCATAATTTGCTCCATTCCAAATAAAGTCAGGCCTGATTCCAGGGCAAGGCTCAATGCACCGCACGACAGTAAAAACCAATACTGGCTTAAAAATGATAACTGGGAGTTGGACCCAGCAGAGCGCACATGCCAGGAAAGCCGTCCCTCTTTTTTTCTGGTATGTTAGGGTCACTGGTCGGACAGCGGGCCATAGATCTCCTGGACTGAACGCTTGGTCCAGGAGACTGGGACCCCCCACGCCAGGCGGGTCTTCATGGTCGGCCCTGGCAACTCGGGCCCTGGGGGGCGGGTGGAGGAGGGAAAACCCCCCTATGTATATTGGACCCCCTGTTTTGTTTGCTAGTAATACTACTTTTCAAATCCGTGCGGGCACAAATATACTTTTTAAGCATTATCCAAAAATGTTCCTGATCCTAGACTGTTCCTAGGAATGGAATCAGGATGCCCAAGATTCTGATAAAATACTCCAATTGATCTTTATTGTTTAGTCTTTTATGTAAGTCTCTCCCCTCACCCCTTTGTCTCTCCTACCTCCTCATACCCAAACTCTGAACCATTATCTTCCCCTTATTCAACCCTCCTTATCTTATGTTCCTAATTGGGTAGACACCAAGACTGACTTTCTGCCCCAACACCACCATCCAGCTCCTCATTGAATGACACCCTGTCGGTCCCCAGCTCATGCCTATACAAACAACTACAACCAACAAGCCTGTTGACCCATGCTTGGTGGCCCCTCATGCCCCCATCAAACTATGGACTGTTGCATGATACCGGAATCAGCTTCAGCAAAACCCCTAGTTCAAGGACAATATAGGGTTCTGTAATGCCGCAAAACATGTCTCAAACTCAACTATCACCTGTTGTCTTCAAATACCCTTGTTTTCTTTCTTTTTTTTTCTTTTTAAAACATAAAAGGATCACATGTGTCTCTTTTGTATATCTCAGATGTACTCCCTTAATATCTATAACTCTTTTCAAATATCCTCATATAGTGACAATTTTGCCCACTAGATTAGTTATTTGATTGTTTGATTTTCCCCCTGTGAGATCTGTTTTATAAGCAATACTGGTAGAAGAGTAACTCTGTATAGATTTCACGTTTATACCAAGTTACAGGAAATGTTGGACTTTATTCGTTGGCCACCAGATGCACCAACAATATCTTGTGACATTGCTTCTCTTTTGCATAGGCACATTAAAATGGGAAAATAATACATACGCAAACAATTTCTTATCTAACAGAGATGGGAACACAAATTTGGTAATGTAATTAGGCCTTTTACCCTGAACATTGGCATAATGATTTGGCTCAGGCCTCAGAAGAATGGGCATCGCCCACACACACCTGAACTATGGAAACAACAATTGTCTTTAACAGTCCCAGGATCCAAGCCTCTACCAGAGAAGACCTACCACTGCTTTCGCATTGACTTACTCCAAAGAGTACTCCCAACACTCAGGCGACTCAGCAACAGTCTGCATGCAGGGCAGATCGCTCTGCATTTAATGATATGCTGAAACTAGAGGATGCTCCACATCAGCCTGACATCAACGAAAGAAATGCACAGAATCCAGAGTCTTTAAATATAAAAGTCTGATACCAACTATAGCTAAAGTGTGAAAAAGTTTCACTGGGACCTTGAGAATGACTGGAGTTGGATAGACTGGTATGACTGGAACCCAGAGTCTGTCTTACGCCAATAAACTTCTGGGGTGAGGCCTTTTTGTAATCAGGTCAAGGATTTTTTTTTTCCATTTTCTCCATTTTTCTGGACATATGCAAACAT
Source organism: Suncus etruscus (assembly GCF_024139225.1). NCBI lineage: Eukaryota > Metazoa > Chordata > Mammalia > Eulipotyphla > Soricidae > Suncus > Suncus etruscus. Next base: position 88,176,511 of record NC_064860.1, on the reverse strand, counting down.
TGGTGATTGCCACTATCACACCTTTACTATATTTTTTTTTTTTACTCTTATCCTTTAAGGAAAAAAATACAACTTACTGAACTTAAAAACAAATTACTATAGTAGAATGCCAGTCTCGAATACAGGCAGGGGATGGGAAGGGGGGAGGGGGTAATGTTGCACTGGTGAAGGGGGGTGTTCTAGTTATGACTGTAACCCAAATATGATCATGTTACTTAAATAAAGAAATATATTTAATAAAAAAAAAGAATCCTTGAAACTTCTAATAAAAGCAATGGCAATGCTGGGGAAGTGTGGGAAAGATTTAAAAACACTAGTAAAGTATGTACTGTTGAAATTCTGTGCATGAGAAACCTCTATTAACAGTACTGTAAACTAGTCTCTATCAATAAAAAAATTGTCAAAAAAATAAAATTAATTGGCATACCAAAAAAATGATAACTGGACTGTTTGTGAGAAAAGACCTGAGCGTACCTGAGGGTAAAATGTATCATGAAAAAAGATGGAATGAACTGTCCTACTCATTGTTGCATAACTAGGGGAAGAGGAGGAATAATAAGGAGAGGGTAGACTTCAAGGTTTTGTACTGACCAATGAATGACAGAGTTGCCCAGTGAATGAAACTGGATGTGAAAAGCATTTATGACACTTTCTCAAAGGAAGATAAATGGATTCTTTCTCCAGAACAAATCAAGCTTAAAAAACAAAGGAAGGAAGGGAAGTTCAGTGTACACCATAGTTTCTGGGGTTGTAGTGAGACAATAGTTGGCAGGTCACTCTGACACATTTATGAATGAACCCAAAGCTAGGTAAGGTAGATAGATTCAGACTCTGGTGGTTGTGACCAGATGCCCAGTGAGAAAATATTGTTCATTTCACCTTAAGATATAATACAAAATGTTGAAATTCAAAGGAACCTTACAGACAACATGCCCACCATTCTTGTTTTTAAAAAGCAGAGTGAAGCTCCAGGAAAAAAAAAGTCTGCTGTTTTCCAAAGTTACTCATAAGCAGAAATATTTACAGTATTCAGACTTTGTTCAATGTATTTGTTGAAATTACTGCTGAGAAGAGGGAAAGTATTTCAGTTATACCGTTTCTTTCTTCCTTCAATAAGTATCTGCTGAATTGTAAGAATGCACTATTATGTACATACTTTTCTGGAAAATGTAAAGAAAGTAAATGTGACAGGTAGCTGCAACAAGTTTGACAACAGACAAAAATATTGCAAATAACTAACATTAAGCATCGCTATATACAAATTATAAGAGTTGGAGGAATGCTAAACCTTGGAATGAAATATAACAAGTATTATCAATGCCAAAAGAATCACTGGCAGGGAAAAACACATATAGGTAAAGGACAGAGGAAGGGAGAGAGTGGTAAGTACAAATTGAGGTTTTTACTCAAGCTTTGGGACTTTTGCAATTAAAAGTAGCACATCGATAGGTTAAGTTACCACAGCTGCAGTCTTTTGTGGGTAAGTTACTGCAGCTCGCAGTCTGTCTCAACTCTACTTAAAAAAGAAAAATCCATAAAAAGAACTCTCTTTCTGCCTTTATGTCAGGAAAAGCTCATAATTTCCACTTAACATGAAATACTGCATTATTATGATGTGCAATTCTTGGGAGAATAGTAGTTATTTTCAGTATTGTCTGGATCTAATTGGGTTTGAGAAGAAGTTGCAAGTAACAATTGCAACAAATAAAAGCAGCTACTGGAAAGGATAACATCAATATAAAAACAAAGGTGACTAGTGATATATATATATATTGAATAAGATGGCACTAGGGACAATGAAAATCCAACAAAAATTTTACGTTTTGTTTTGGGGCCACTCCTAGCAATGCCTGGGCTTTATTCCTTGCTCTGTGCTCAGAATTCATTCCTGGAGGTACTCAGGGACCATATGGAATGTAGTTAATGCCTTACTCATGGTACTTTCTCTCTAAATGCTATGGGGTATGTCTACATTTAAAAAGTTCACAAAGAGCCAGAACAACAATTCAGCTCGTAGCATGCGACTTGCCTTACATGTGACTGACTTGGATTGAATTCCCATCTGGCCTCCTGAGCAGTCAGGAGTGATCCCTGAGTGCAGATCCATTAGTAAGCTCTGAGCCCTGCCAGGTGTGGTCTCAAAACAAAACAAAATTAAAAAACAGTAATATATATAATATATACATACACACACAAACACACACACATATATGAGAATGTTGGAGAGAAAGTACAGAGGTTCAGAAGCTTGCCTGACATGCAAGTAATTCTAGTTTGTAACCAGAAATGCACTTTGGTACTCTGAGCACCCGCAAGAGAGACTTCTAAGTACAAAGCCAGCGTAAACCCTGAGCACCACTGATGTGGTCCAATACTCACCCAATAAGTTAATTAAAAGCTGTCAGAAATAACACTATATATTTCACAAGCAGTTGAAAGTTACTTTTTAAGTTTCTCTAAGACACAAATATCTAACATACACTCACAACTTCAGAAAATTAACACTTGTGATACACACTTTTCTTTGAGATACATACTTCATCTTTAGCTTCATCATAAATTTTCTGAATTAATCAAGATTTATTTTTGTCAAGTAGATTGTCCAACATTATACAGCAAGCAGAACTGAGATTCAAACAGTATCTAACACTGTAAACCATAGTGGCACTCATGGTAGGTTGGCAGGTAGGTCTGCATAAGTTACAACAGCGAAGGGCCAGAGAGTGTGCAACAGGTAAGCCATATGTCTTGCAATGTGGATAGGTTAGAGCCCTGGCACTAGCTAATAATCTCCTGAACCCCACAAGGAGTGACAGAGCTCAGAGCAAACTCTTAATCTGTGACCCCCCAAAACAAACAAAAATAAAACTACATGAAAACAAAAACCCACCTGTCAGGCTACTGTTTTCTAAATTAACCTGAGTATTTAAAATGTATCCCTGGATCTTATTCCTTAAGAATTTGTATTTTATGTCACCATACTATTTTGTTACTTCATGATCAAATGTATCCCTCAACTGTATCAATTCAAAACATAGCAACAGATACCAATTATGTGTACAGAAAACCTCAACTTGGCTATCTTTTTCTTTAACTTTAATGTCTCCAAGATTGGAAACAGAAAAGCTCACACTGGTGATAGGCTGAAAGTTAGCACACTCATTTCACTGCATTCCATATTTGAGACTCACAGTTAACAGGTTATGCACTTCTACCTTATCTGTCTTCATCTTTCTTTTCACTCAAACTTCAAAACCTAATTTTAAACTCATACAGGAATCTCAATTTATCTCACATGGTTTTCTCTGTCGTACTCAAAGCCTCTTCAGCACCAATATAACACAGCTCATTTCTATAAGTATCTGTCAGCTTTTTATTTTTTTTTTTTTGGTATGTGCCCCAATCTACATGAGTCATATCCAGAGCAAAGGGGCTAAATGGTAGAAATAATGCCTTGACTGCAAATCCATGTGCCAACTATGTTCCAACATACCACCACAGCAGCAATAAAGGCACACACCCACCCAAAGAAATAACCAAACACAAGAAAAATGCACATATTCATTATAAAGGAGCTACGTCCTAACTCATTCTCCTCCCCGCTAAAACACCATTGGATGCCCTATATATAGTAGAACATCTTAATAAATGCTGATTGACTTACTACAGTGGAACAATTCGTCTCTGGTTTTTCTCAAAATCCCAGTGAGTCAGTCCTTCATATCTATAAACATGCTGGAGATGATACCAGGTACTGCTAGAGGCTTGGGGTCTTCCTGAAGGTGCCTGGGACAAGAAAAACACAGAGAAAAGACCAAAGACAGTCAGGAGAAACACACAGAGAGAGAGAACATGAAAATAAACAAAGAACAGAATTAAAGACTGAGAGAAGTAAGAGTCAGGAGTTATAGAGAGATGTAGCAGCCAAAGACACTCAGAGACAGGAAGGAAGTTAGCAATATGAACTCGGGTTTTGATTTGGAAACCATATTTTGTGTACTATTTACTTATGTAATAAGGTATCCCCATATCACTGTTTATGGCATAAACCAGCCATTTCGATGTTCTTTCTAGGACTATATCTTTACCCTAAACTTCAACTCTACATAGTGTTGGAGAAACATAAATACAAATTCTAAAAACAAACTGCTATGAATAAAAATTATTTTTCCACTTATTCAATTAAGGAACGATTACTTCGAAGAAATATGACTTGCCTAGGATCACAAGCAAGGACATGGTATTTGGGGGTCCCCGATCCTCTAAATTCAAAATCTGGTCCATTTTCTGATAAACTAAGATATCTCTTAAGACATTAATCATAAATAACGCCAAATTAATTTTTATGAAATTCATCTGTACACTGAAGATAAATTTATCTATTGGGGCTTAGTATATTCTTGGTATACTTATTATTGTAGTTTATCTCAATTTCATTTATTTTAAAACTTTATCAGAAGAAAATAGAATATGCTAGAACAGAAAAGTTTCAAAGAAATGAAGTCACCAATTGATAAATTGCTGGCAAAAATTTCAAAGACTAAAGAGAGAATAAAGGGACTACAGTGCTTGTTTTGCATAGTTTGATTTCTTATTCCACATATGGTCCCTGAGCTTGAAGCAAGAAATAGCGCCTGAGCACTGCCATATGTGCCCCAAACTTGTGCCCACTCCAAAGTTCAAGTTAATTCATTGCTTTCATGACTTTCTAATTTAAAAGACTTAATAATTCAATAATTTTAGCTGAAAGATAAAAAAATGTTTTACATTCCTAAGAATTCATACATCTATGTACTAGTAACCTTGGCTCCAACTTTTTTATCTTACAGTATCTCACCCAATATCTGTACTGACATTCAATTTCGAGTGCTACATAAGGTAGAATGATTTAATGTACCACTTTTGTAAGCCTTACTATTTTCTCCTAAAACTCTTCAAAATAATCATGCCCTTTGAAAGCTATCAACAAAATTACCAGGAAAGCTCCTTTGATACAAGTACATCTTATTGGATTTTGCATTAAGACAAGACAATAAGAATATAAAGAGTCTTCTATTAAACTGCTTGTTTTTCTCATGTTTAGCAATTTTTAAACCAGAAATTTTCAAGTAAGTCCTAAAATACAGTACTGTTCTGCCCTCTAGTGACTGGCTAGGTTTTACTAATTACTTGCTTTTTAAAATAGTTTTTTAAAGCAATAAAACGTTGAAATACATATGAGATAGCTGTTTGCAACATCTTGAATTAAAAACAGAGTATTGTTGACTTTTAAAAAAATCACTAAAAACATGATTAATTTCTTGAACATATATACTTGAATCTCAAATGTATCAGACTTGTGTGTTTACATACAATAAATTTAAACAATACATCTTTAATATAAGTAAATTTAAAAGGAGAACTGAGCACTTGGTGATACTTAACATACAGTATGGTGATGTGTAATAAAGCCAGAATTCTACATACTACCAGAACTAGAATTTCAGCTCTGCCATTTATTAGTAATGTAACTTAAGACAGATCATTAAATTCTTCTGCTTCAGAATCCTTATCTAAATAACATGAATAAAAGAAGGCATACCTACCAAGAGCAGTATGTTTTTATATCTTTTTTGATAATTTAGTGACACAAATATGGGAATTTGTCAAAACTCAGACTTAAACTACATTTAAGATGCTAGTTTCACTACAAATAAATATTACATCACGAGAAATAAAACTTGCACGTAACTACTGAGTCTTGGTCAAGAACATGCATGTGAGATAATTAAAGCGATACAATGGCTTCTATAATATTTTTAAAATGCATCAGAAAAGGAAGTAGCTATGGATATATTATAAATTATAAATATGAAAGCGAAATGTTAATGGCCAAATATGATTGTTATTATATTAAGTATGCAATGATGTATGTTTGAATGTTTTGCAATAAAATATTAGCAGTAAATATATTTCATATGCTTGAAGTTAATATGGCATGTATGCAATATTTTTAAGAGAAATGTCTGAGAGTCAATGATATTATGTGATAATATGGTTAAGCATAATGAAAATGAATGAAATTCATCTTCACTAGGAAGAAAACAATAATAAAATAATGGGAAATAGTTAGCATTGATTATGTTAAAACTTAAATTTCATATACATCATGTAACTGGAGGGTCTTTGAAAATCAAAAAGAAATGATCTGAATTTTGGTTCTCTTAATTAGTCAAAATGTTTAGAAGATTTAATTTAAATGTTTCAAACCTCAGTTCTCTTGTGCATAACATGGGAACTACGATGCTTACATCTAATTGTTACTGCACATATACAAAAAAATGAAAGAAAATTAGCATATAAGATGGAAACATTGACAAATGCAGTGAGTCTTAAATCTCTTACAAATATTTTAGAGAGATGAAATCAAAAGTAACTGTTTATTTGATTCTGTCTTAGAAATTTAATGTGTAACTGGTCTTACAAGTTTGAATAGCTATTAGACTAGTAGACCTTAAAGTTTCACTGTACTCAGTATTAGAGAAAAGGCAAAGGAATTTAACAATTATTCCTCTGTAATACAAATTATATTGAGTACAAATACTACAATGGAGGCACTTAGGTAGTCTCTTTATGAATGATAAATTACAAAAAGATATTTCAACTCAAAGGAAACGATATTAGCACCTGGATAAGTTTTGGTGTGAAACAATCTAGTAAATCTACATTTACAAAATGTGAGTTCTATGCTCCCAGGGTATAGATATAAATCATTATAGATCACTCTATGAACACATATAGTTTGAGCCAAAGATAGACTCAAGAACTTTACCACAAAGAGCTAGCTATTCCTTGACCACTCTACATAAACTGCTTTCTCCTAAAGACCGCTGAATCACATAACACAACAACTTTAGTAGGTATTTAGGTGTCTCTCTGTGCTTCTCAACATTTTTGTTGAAAATTCTTTTCCATACTCCTGAACATAACTCCTTAAACTCTAGTGCATCCCTCACCACAGTTCTGAACATGGTTACTCAAAGAGAGTTAAAATGAAAAAAAAAAATGTTACTGATATTGTTTATAAGAAACCAGTTGCATTAATTTATGTGCATTTGAATAAAATTACTAGAACTAAACAGTAAATATTTTCACAGAGGTAACATCTTCTACAGTAAAATGCTCTTTGTTGGATCATTTAATTCTGAAATGTTAAATCCAGTGATGTAAAGTAAAGGAAATTTTACTTTTGTATTTTAGCATATAGAAAAGTTAAGTTTTTTAAGTTTTATAAAGTCTTGATCATTATCGGGTTTAAATAATTTTAAAGAAATAGTTGGCATACTCTCAAATTCCTTAAAAATACATCATATGGGACTAGAGAGGTAACTTAATGGTAGAGGATATGTGAGATTCTGGGTTAAATCCCCAGCACTGACAATGTGGAGAGAGTAAAATATTAAAAGGGCCTGGGATGTAAAGCTCAGCAGCTGAGCACTTATCCTGCTTGGAACTCAAGTGGCAGAGGGCATGTCTAAAATACTCAAAGCTCTGAGTTCAATCCCTACACTGAATGGTTTCTAAGTAACACCAGATGTGGTCCCTAAAAAAAGAAAAATCTTTAAAGAAAATTTACTGCTATTTTGTTTAAATAATTCTTGTTTCAGTGATAATTTTGTTAATGCCAAGAGCATGAAGCAATAAGATTATGGAAATAGAAACCTCTAAACATTTTATTTTTTAAGCTCTTATTGAGAAAGCAAATCAAGTCATACTTTTATGACTGATGGTTATATAGAAAATAGTTTAAGCTATGTAACAATTTAAATAATGTTATTTTCTGCCAATTTAAAGAAAATCCTTGGGGCTGAGTGATAGCACAGTGGCAAAGTATTTGCCTTGCATGTGGCAGATCCGGGAGTGACTCCTGAGTAGAGAGCCAGGAGTAACCCTTGAGTGATGCTGGGTGTACCCCCCCCCCCAACAGGAAATCCATGTTGTATTCAATAAGTACTAACAAAGCTGTGCAATTTTTGTGCCAGACATTTTCCTTGTCATAAGTATAAATAATACCTGAAATTAAAAAGCAAAGGAAAAAAAAGCCAAAAGCCACTTTTGACCTTTTGTTTTATTGTTTAGTTTAGAACCTTTTTTTTTTTAATTTTTTTGGGTAACAACCCCTAGGTCTGCACTCTTGGATCATTCTAGGGCTCCGAGTAACATAAGTGAGCCAGGATTCAGATCTGGGTTCTCTGTGTGCAAGGCAAATTCATGATCTCCTGTACTATCTCAGGGGCTCAAATACTTTTTATTGTGTCTCTGTCATATGCTGGATGGGAACTGAAACTTTCAGCACTTTTAATCATTTTAACATTTTATCATTAATATTTATGCTATTTCACAGGTAAAACTAACTTTCCTGCTCTAATAAACAGCTGAATTTAAATTTAGCTGGGTAAATTGGGCTCCAAAGAGAAAATAAAATGAATAAGTAAATGTGATTTATATCATTTATCACCCCTAAGTAAATCTCTACATTTCTGCCTATCAATACTATCCAATGCTATTCTACACAACACCTAAAAGATGTTCATCACTGATTCTCTGAGAAGTAATGCCAGGCACTATGAAATTGATAATTTAGCATCAAGAGTAATGTTTATACACATTAGAAGGAAAAGTTCGAAAACTCCCCTGTGCCCCATAAGATGCATTATAAACTCTAATAATTGGTAAATGATGCTATACTTTTACAACTGAGTAAAAACTCAAAGAAGAAAGATAACTGACAGTTGACATCAAAAAAATAATTATAAGGGCTGGAGCTGTGGCACAAGTGGTAGGGCGTTTGCCTTGTACGCGCTAACCTACGACAGACCGTGGTTAGATAAATTTGCATTCCATATGGTTCCCCAAGCTAGGAGTGATTTCTGAGCGCATAGCTAAGAGTAATTCCTGAGCATCACTGAGTGTGGCCCAAAAAAACAAAATATAAATAAAAATTATAACAGGGCAATTAGAATATATTTGCTTTTCTAAAATTCATCAACTTAAAAATAAAAACAACTGAACTTTGAAATCTAAAAACTTCATGTGTTAATTTCACAAAATGAGCTTTAAGATGAGCTGCATGCTTCAACAAAAGGTAGCCAAGCAACTGCTAAGCAAGACATTTGATATTTAAAATGAAAATTAATAGCAATTTTTTTTTGTTTTTTTGGGCCACACCCATTTGATGCTCAGGGGTTACTCCTGGCTAAGCACTCAGAAATTGCCCCTGGCTTGGGGGGACCATATGGGACGCCGGGGGATCGAACCTTCCTTGGCTAGCACTTGCAAGGCAGACACCTTACCTCTAGCGCCACCTCGCCGGCCCCAATCAATAGCAATCTTTAAGAAAAAAATTCTCTATTCTGGAACTATAGAGAGAATACAGAGGGCAGGATGCTTCCCAAGAACATATTTATTAGCAGTTCACATTCGATCAGTATGGTCCCTCAAGCATTACCAGGAGTGATCCTAGGGAGCAAAACCAGGAGTGATCCCTGAGTGCAGAGTTAGGAATGATCCCTGAGCATCACCAGGACCACCATTGTGGTCCCCAAACAAGCAAAAAGAAAACTTCTCGATTTCCTTTTATAATTCGCAAACTAATGTTTAAAGTAACTCCAAAACTGCTGAAAACAGTAGGCAAAGTTTATATCAGGTCTTAGATATTCACCATTATCTGGGTGATAGGATAAATGTGTCTATACTATTATGCACAAAGATACACCTCCTCTGTTTTCTAAATTTCACTGTCACTCTCCTGCGGAGATTTTTCATTATGATTAGTGTGACATATCTGAAATGCATTAAGCAATAATCACTATAAAAATCAGTTTGATGGGCCAGAGACATAGCACAGCGGTAGGGCCTTTGCCTTGCATGTGGCTGATCTGGGAGGGACCTGACTCGGTTCGATTTCCAGTATCCATATTGTCCCCCAGCCTGCCAAGGGCGATTTCTGCCTACAGAGCCAGCTGAGCATCCCTGAGCACCACTGGGTGTGGCCCAACAACCAATCAGTCAATTAATCAATCAACAAAGTCTTTTTTAAATAATCAGTTTGTTTTTAATTATAAACTATGATTACAATATAGTTGCTCTCAGTCTGTCTACCTGCTTCTAGGTATATGCTACTCTATAATCACAAAACCTTAATGCCCTAAAACACTCTTCGGAAAGCAACAATTCTGCCATGAAGAGACAAGAGTAAGGGCTAGAGAGATAATTAATAAAAAGGGTTAAAACACTTATCTTGTATAGAGCTGGGTCCAATTCAGTCACTGGCACTGTATATGGCCCCTTACCTTACCACTTCCCTCTTGAACTGGGAAGATTTTATTCAAATTAATGAAATGATCATTAATATCAATGGAGTACTGAACTGATAAAATGTGAATTATTCTATGTTCACCAAATTTTTTTGAACAACTTTCATTCACCGTACACTGCATCTAGACTTGGGGCATACAGCCATGAATGAACATATAGAATTTCTAGTGTAAACTTACAAGTTTCTTAGCTACGTGAAATGGTTATATAAAAAAATGCATGCATACACTCATATATTCAAACACCTACAAATGTAACAATCCTGTGTACATATTTTATACTAATATGTACAGAAATTTTGAGAAATGCCTATTAGATTCAATTTATGGGGAAAATGCATGTCAACATAACAGAAATCAAAGATAATACAGAATCCAGTATAAAATAATTCCGTGTGTATTACAGTATAAAATTACTTATAACGTACACATTCCTAAAGTAAAATCATACCTGAACATACTGTCCTTAACTAGTAAACTTCATAATCAATAGACAGTTGAAGACATAAATGTGCTGGATATACACAGCACAAACAAAACTTTTTAAAATATTCAATATGTAGAAGTTTTTGAATTTAAGTCATTCATAAATAACTTTAAAATGAGACTGAAATCAAAACAAAATGTTAAGATACCTTTTAATCAATTCTACTATTATTTATCAAAGTTGGCCCATGCTTTCATCTTTGATCAATTAAAATATCTTACTAACAAATTTAAAGTTATTTTTATACAATTGTTTAATTCTCAAAGATTTATTGTACCTTTCAGCTATATTTAGTTTTCCATATCATATCACTAGATCTTTTTTTTGTTTTTGTTTTTGTTTTTGGGCCACACCCGGCAGTGCTCAGGGGTCACTCCTGGCTGTCTGCTCAGAAATAGCTCCTGGCAGGCAAAGGGGACCATATGGGATACCGGGATTCGAACCAACCACCTTTGGTCCTGGATCGGCTGCTTGCAAGGCAAACGCTGCTGTGCTATCTCTCCGGGCCCAGATCACTAGATCTTAAGATCAAATCACTAGCACTTAACACTTGTTCAAGTAATATAGAACATAGTTTTAATTGTCCAAATATAAAACTCAGTTATGACATCTCGACATCAGTATGATCTAGTTTACCCACCACCAATCCCAAATGTGTATCAACTGGCTGAATTTGTAGACTAGCTACTATTTTCAAATATAAAAATTGAACTATACAAACAATGAATAATTGTATTTATATTACTTGGAAAATCTAAACAACCTTTCTACCAAGTGAGTTAATAGAAACACGAAGGGGAAAGAAAGGAAAGAAGAAAAAAATGGTATAAAAAGAGATTTAGAATTTCTTGACTTCTGTTCTATTTTATTGCTGAAACACTTCTTAAAAATTGTGCAGTGCTGGATTAATCCATATATGTGTATGTGAAATACACATATACATAAATATACAGTCACTGCTAAGCTGTTTCTTATTTTTTATAATAATAATTTTTATTTTGACCAAAGTGGACTACATATCTTTCACAGTAACCATTTAAGATGCACTAACTAATCGTTTAAGATGCACTAACACTGACTTCTTACCCCACCCTTATTTCCCTGATAATTTTAAATTTCAGTTATTTATTTATTCAATCATTCATTTGCAGTACTAGGAATCTAATCTAGGGTTTTACACATGCAAAACAAATGCTCTCCTGCTGAGTCAAACTGCAAACTATTTTAAATGAACAATCTTTTCTTTTTGACTTACCAAAACCTTAAGTATGTGCTATTTCCCTGTTTGAATTACAATTGATTCAAAACTTGAAAGAATAATAACTTAAAGATATGTGAATTGGCTTGATAGATTAAAGTGAGCAGAATCAGATATGACCCCTAAGAGTAATGGTCTTCTTCCTCAAACTAATTTTCAAAACATTTTATTCCTAAATAACTAACACACATGAAACTCAATTTTTACAATGATTCAATACCTACATTATACAAATCACTCTTATTTTCAACTTCTAAGATTTGATTCTTGTAAGAAACTCAAGTTTCATGTACAATGAATTCAAAAGCAGGGAAAATATGAATTCAATAATTTTAAATTCTTTCTACCTCCAAGAATCAAAGATACTTTTAGAATGTTAACTGGGTTTTCTTCTTTATAAATTAAATAACATAGAAATTATTCTAACTTCCACTTTTCTCTTAGGAACAGAAAAATAATTACTCCTGAATTATTCATTCTCATATTTCTGTATTATTCATATCAATATTAAGATCACAGTTAATGTACTTAAGGTTAGACTTTTTTGGGGACGGGAGTAGACCTAGAAATGTTAAGTTAGGAAAGATTAAGATCTTAAGAGTGGGGTCATTATCTCATACAGCTAGTGTAATTTTAAGAGATGCTAACACTTTCTGTGTAGTGGCACAGAAGAAAGGCAGAGAATGAATGATATTGCATGAAGGTGGCTGTCCACAACCCAAGTAAAAAGTTCTCCCCAGAAATAGAATTTGCTAGCAACTTGATTACAGACCTTAAAACTCTTGAGCAATGAGAAGATACAGATTTGTATAAAACATCAAGCGTAGAATACTTTATTATGGAAGCCCAAGAAGTTTATAAAATATCAAAAGATGAAAAACATATTTTTGAAAATTGTATATGCTTGACAAATTTAAAGTAACTAATAGATACTAACCTATGGTCCCAAATCATTTGTCTATATCTGCATATAACCTAAAGAAATAAAATAATCACTGTAGAAACAAAATGAAATGTAGAATCAAGTAAGGAAACATCACTATACTATGCCAGATTATATATATATATATATATATATATAGAGAGAGAGAGAGAGAGAGAGAGAGAGGGAAGTCTTAAAAAAGTCTAATGATTAAACCATGACCAGAAAACAGTAATATAATATTTTGTAACAGAAATGTTAATTCTATTAAAATTGAATATGGTTTACTATACACAGTGAAAATTTCAAAATTATATAAAATTTATTGGAAACTGATTTCATTCATCTTCAGAATGAAAGTCATGTATTCAGATTTGGCAATCATTTTGCCCTTAATATTTCTAGATTCTATGGCAAGAAATGAATTACTATATCATATGATAATACAGTTTTACCTTGTATTTTCTCTAAGTGATAAAGGCAAAATTCTTGTAATTCTCAGAATTACTAAAGACTACATAATTTTAATTTTGAAAGCTTTAAAATGGTAGAAGTGTGAAGCATATTTAAAAAAATCGTATACATTAACATATATGTAAGATACATATTGTACCAAGTTACTACTAAAGTCAATCCAGTCATGAACTTTGACCACATTATTTAAAAACTTATCATTTCTTGAGTGCTTTTCATGTATCTGGCACTATATCAAGTACCAAAAATAAAATTCTCATTTAATTACTGTTATACCAAAAGATAGAGTTTTTACCCCATAATAGAACCACAAGTTTCAGAGAAGATAACCACACTTTTAAAAAAAAAAATGAAAATAGCCAGATTTAAGATTTATACTTAATTACATAAAGGTATAAGAACGCTCCTTTCTCTCAAAATTGAGAGAAATTATAAACTATTAAACTGTTAGTCATTAGGACAGCCAACACTTAAGTAGAAGAGATTATATAGGGGCACAAATACCAAGAAACAGGGATCACTAAAATGACCCATCAAGAACAGGCTTAATGACATTGAGACTAAAGGCATCTTCAAGGAGGAAACATCACTGTCTAAACAAGTGGAAGAAGAGATAGACAAATATTAAGTTGAGAAGCTTCTGCACCTCAAAGGAAATGGTAACTAGGATACAAAGGCCACCACAGAATGGGAGAAACTACTCATCCAATACTCATCAGTTAAGGAACTAATATCTAAGATATACAAGGTACTGACAGAACTTAACAACAACAACAACAACAATCTAACATCATCAAAAAATGGGGAGAAGGAGGACCAGACCAGTTGGCGCAAGCGGTAGGGTGTTTGTCCTGCATGCGCTAACCTAGGATGGATTCCCTGGTGTCCCATATGGTCCCCCAAGCCAGGAGCGATTTCTAGAGCATAGCTGGGAGTAGCCCCTGAGCGTCAATGGGTGTGGCCCCCAAATCAAAACCAACAAAAAAAAAATTGGGGAGAAGAAACGAACACATACTTCCTCAAAGAGGAAATACAAATGACCAAAAGGCACAAGTGCTCCACATCACTAACCATCAGGGAGATACAAATCAAAACAACAATAAGGTACCATCTCACGCCACAGAGACTGGCACACATCACAAAGAACAAGAACAATCAGTGCTGACAGGGATGTGGGGAAAAAGGACCTCTCATTTACTGCTAGTAGGAACGCCATTTAGTCCAGCCTTTATGAAAACAGTATGGAGATTCCTCAATAAACTGGAAATTGAGCTCCCATCTGATCCAGCTATACCACTCGGAAGGATATACCTGAGGAACACAAATCACAATACAAAAATGTCTTCTGCGTACCTATATTCATTGGAGCACTATTTACAATAGTCAGAATTTGGAAGCAGGCTGGAAAGATAGCATGGAGGTAAGGCATTTGCCTTGCATGCAGAAAGACAGTGGTTCAAGTCCCAGCATCCCATCTGGTCCCCTGAGCCTGCCAGGAGCAATTCCTGAGCATAGTCAGGAGTAACCCCTGAGTGCTGCTGGGTGTAACTCAAAAACCGAAAGAAAAAAAAAAAAAGAAATTAGAAACAACCCAGATACCCAACAAGGCTAAAGAAACTGTAGTACACATATGCAATGGAATACTATGCAGCTGTCAGGAAAGATGAAGTCATAAAATTTTCCTATACATGGATAGACATGGAAACTATTATGATGAATGGAATAGGTCAGAGGGAGAAAGATCAACACAGTCTACCTATTGTCTATCTATATTATTTATCTAGATATCTTTATATAGATATTTATTTATATATCAATCAATATCTATCTCTCTCTATAGACTATAGTCTCACTCACCTATGAGATTTAAGAAAAACAAGACATTAATTTAATAATACCCAGAGACAATAGAGATGAGTGCTGAAAGGGCTGGCCAATGGTATCAAGCTTTCCACTAAGAGTGGTGTGTGCATTAGAAAAATAACTACATGGGCCCGGAGAGATAGCACAGCAGCATTTGCCTTGCAAGCAGCCGATCCAGAACCAAAGGTGGTTGGTTCGAATCCCGGTGTCCCATATGGTCCCCTGTGCCTGCCAGGAGTTATTTCTGAGCAGACAGCCAGGAGTAAGCACTGAGCACCGCCGGGTGTGGCCCAAAACCCCCCCCCAAAAAAGAAAAATAACTACACTAACAACTACCATGTTAATAGTAGTGAGTGAGATAACTAGTATGCCTGTCTTGAAACAAGGCAGAAGATGGGGGGGGGGGGGCGGAGAATGGGAGGTATTAGTGGTGGGAAGGGTGCATTGGTGAAGGGGGGTGTACTTTCTATGACTGAAACCCAACCACAAACATGTTTGTTATAATGGTGCCTAAATAAATATATTAATATAAAAAGAAAATACGGTTATAAATACACAGATTTTAAATCACCTTCATCCACACAGTCTAAGTAGTCTGTTGTGTAATGTCTAAAGAATTCAATAAAGGCAGAGAACTTCTATGTTTCTAGAAGTTTCCTAAGAGCCTTTAAAAAAGCATCAATACAATGTCACTTTTAATGAATCAGACCTCAGCAGTGAGCCCTAAAATAACCTCCAGGAACACTGTTGCTAACCTCCCTGTATTGGCTGCATTCCTTCTCTTTAGACTGGTTCTTAAAATTGGTGTTATATAGAAATAGTTGGCTATAATTACAATTAAAATTATATTATTACTAGAATAAAATCAAAGTACCCCATTTCTGGTTCTCTTTCTCTATCATATTATCTATGATTTGTCAACATTCAGTTACCTATTAAGATAGGTAAGAAATGAATATGATTACAATTCATTCCCATCCCAAAATATATACAAACTACAGAGTCCTCCAGTTTGCAATAATTTAAATTCATTTAAAAACTACTTATTTATTCTTAATAATGAGGCATAATCTAGTTGTTTAAAAGATGAGCCTGATAGTTTGTATTCTAGGTTCACTTTTCTGCTTTGTTGCATGAGTTTCATTGAGCCTTTCTGAAAATAATCATGCATGTTCAACTCGTATATAGTTCTTTTTGTGTAGTAAACCCAAAACAAATAACTTTATTGCAATTGTCATTTTATCCTCTTTTCATTATCTTTGTAATGTATTATCCATGTCTCTTATGTATTGTAGTTATTTAGCCAATCAGCTATACTTGTAACTGGCAAAATCACCTATACTTGTAACTGGCATTCTTAAATCCAGAATTTATGTCTCTATAATATAACTTTCCTTAAAAAGCAGTACAGAAGGAGAAAAATGGTAACCAAGTCACCATCTTCTCATTGGCATTCAAATTGTATTGATATTTAAATGTCCCTGTAAACAGACATAATCTAATGCACATAGTTTTTTACTATGTTTATAATCTTACACAATGTCATTCAGAGGAATAGTTTAGCGGCCTCATATTTATGCTCATATCATAAATGCAACATTCAATTATATGCTTACTGAAGTATTTTAAACATTTTAGAGATTTAGCAACTTAAGAGTATGTTAAAATAATAGTTTAATGTTTTCAAATTAGATAGCCTCAAGTCCTGAGAACTGTAAATAAAAAACTTAATTTTCACTTTATTTTACAACACATATTTTATAACTTGATTCAATATAGTGAAGATATTATCATAGTCATTGCATTTGGGTCAGAGATTGAGAAAACCATACATTAAGTATTTGTGATTAAAATGAAAATATAGGGCTGGAGAGACTAGTATAGGGGTTAAGGAAATTACCTTGGTTGATCATGGTTTGATCCCTGGAATATCTTATAATCCTCTGAGCATTGTCAGAAATCCCCTGAGCACTGAACCAGGAAAATGCCATGAGCCCTGATGTCTGTGTTCTCTAAACAATAAATTTATTTATTAACTTATTTATTTATTAAACACTTAATTTTATTGAATATTTTAATATCTCTTGAGTTTCAATTTGATATAATTTGTCACATATATTTATTATAAAATCTCAACTTACTGGTTATTTTCATATTCAAAAGACTTCCAAGATGCCATTATAATTGTCTCCGTATTTTTAATAAGGGTCTTGGGGGTACGTCCTAAGCAGGGCTCAGGGGAGCTTAAGACCATATACACTGTGGTTGACAGTTCAGTCAGATGTTTAAATGCCCTGGCCCAATGATGCAGTCCTAGACCCGGTATTGCAGAAGGCCACCAGGGCCACCCTAAAAATATTTAGGGAGAGGGAAGGCAGTGCTGTGATCAAACTTGCATCCCAGATGCCCCTCATCCTTAAGTCAGTTCCCTATCACTTACCTTTTTAATAAGTTTTTTAAAACTTCATAGTGCTTTGATTACTTTTATTTCCAAATAGTGCCTGGTATCAAAACCTAAACCTTACACATATAAAGCATCTATTCTACAATGAAACCAACACCTCACCCATTCCATTTTATTTGTTAAGTTTCTTTTTGGTTGTTGGTGGAGATGGAAGTTATCATCCAACAATGCTAGGGGCTTTTGAAAGTTTAGTGTACAAAACCAGACCACAGAGACTGTGTGTGCAATCTGTCATCCTTACCCAGAACGGCACCAGCAACACAGTATGACACCATACGTTTTTGTATGGACACAGTAAAGAAAGGGAAAACCATAGACACAGAAGCAAGATCTTATCTTCTAGGGATAAGAACTCACACTTTTTATAGCAGAAGGGTGCCTCCCATGCTGAACATGTGTCATGTGGATACAACAAAGTATCCAGGAGATTGGACAGCGTTAGTCCAATCCCAAACCCCAATTCCCAGACATAGAACTGATACAGCTCCAGGCAGCACCACCAGGAACTAAGCTCCATTGGGAGATTTATAACACTGCTCTGGCACCAACTTGTGCCAGTTTTGATATGACAAACGGGAAAGGACAACTTGACCTAAGACCAGTTTGTCCTATCACATCACCTAACACTAAATGGAAATCAGAAGAGGTATCGTCCTTTGAACTGTGAAAAATAAGAGCACCAACAACAGAAAACTGACTTTGACAACCGTGACTGAACACAACCTATCTTGGGACCAATAAGAAAAACCCTACCCTAGGCCGTAGCCCAGGAATCCAACAACAACAACAACAACAAGATGTCTTATTGTAGAGGCCCAACTTGGACAACAGAGACTGAGCAGAACCTTTGGATCCATAATATCTTATGCTTCGGCTTAGGGACTGAACGAAAACAGGGAACAAGTGTTACAGAAGACTGAACATAACAATGGTGATGGATAGGAACCTCTAGAACCGTAAAGACTCTATTCTAGACCCTGACGTATAATCTGAGCAAATACCGCTAAGTGGATTGATTTTCTCACACACACAACTGAGAGGAAACTTTCCTGGCACCACAAAAAAGACTTTGGGATGGGGTAATGAGTATATATGGAGCCAGGGGTTGATCCCATGATGGTATGCTTCAAGAATGGAGAAACCCTGAATCTCTTAGGCCACGGGAATTCCCTTTCTTCCCCAATGCTTACTGTTCCTATGCAAAAAAAAAAAAATGGTGGGAAAGCCAAACCCTGCCACTCCAGCACCCCTATTTTTCTTGTTTTGTTTTGATTTGTTTTTGACTTTATTTTTCCTTATCTTTTTTCTTCCACTTTTCTCTTTCTTTTTCACTCTTGTGGTTATTATTTGGTGATTTTTTTTTTTTTATTTACCGGGTGCATATTTTTTTCTTTTTCTCTTCCATTTTTTTTCCTCTCTTTCTTTTTTTGGTAGTTGTTACCAATTTTTTTTCTCCCTTTTTCTTATCCTTTTTAATCTCCAATGATGGTGGAATGGATGCTCAATCTACAACAAACTGTAAAGTGGAGACCAGTTGCACTAGCATTCTGGGGGGTAACGGAGGGAGATATGGGATACATCCTGGGAACAGGGGTGGAGGGAGGACAGCACTGGTGGTGGGACTGCCCCTCATTCATTGTCACTATGTACCATAAATGATGCAGTTAAAGATTTGTAATGCAGTTTGGTCACAATAAAAATTAAAAAAAAGAAAAAGAAGAAGCTCTGCCCCTCAAATAACAAACAAAAGAAATATAGTAGCTAAATAATTGTGAAAGTAGATCTTGAAATTTCAAAATAAAATTAAATAAAAATAAAATGCTATTTAAAAAAAAAGAAAGTTTAGTGTACTTCTTGAGGTGCTGAAGGGATCATATGTTTATTGGGGATCAAAACCAGGTCTACCACATAAGAAAGCATATGCTTAAACCTTTTTTTGGGGGGGCCACACCCATTGACTCCCAGGAGTTACTCCTGGCTATGCACTCAGAAATCGCTCCAGGCTTGGGGGACCATATGGAACTCCGGGGATCAAACTGTGATCTATCCTAGGTTAATACAATGAAAGGCAAACACCCTACTGCTTGTGCCACCGATGTAGCCCCATGCTTCAACCTTTTAAATCATCTCCATGGACTAAATTAATTTTTCTAATAAAGCCAATAGCGGTATGAAAACCAGTTTGGGAAAGTAGTTCCCAAAGCTACTAAATTACTCAGTCTGGGGTAATTTAATATTTACTTGGGTTTATTATCTACATATACTGGTTTAACATAAGTAGTACATTACTGTTAAAAAATCAAATTTTCAAAAATCATTCTTGAATTAATAATTTAAGAGAAAATTTAACTTACCTGATGTTGGTGATTAAAATATCACTTCAAAAAATAAAAACTGACCAAAAATACACAATTATCATAGTTCCCTGATTAATATGGAATATAAATAATCAGATATGAATAAGTCCACTGCTGATAGCATTCAGTTCTTGACTGAATCACTGATTACAGGTGACTATATGAAATGAACACAGCAATGTGCTTACCAGTCAAGTCAAGACTTTCCATTGTGAGTTCAATGGAACATCAGAATTCCCAACTTCTGTGATACAGCAAGATTCTACAAAAGACCACAGCAAAATGGTTTTAATATGGAGAGTCACAGAGGGCCTTTAAAAATAAAGTTGACATTTGGTCTCTTTAGCGAGTATTCCTAATTACTGGACTAATGCATAATTATTAATATAATGAACAGCCACATAATAAAAACCAGGAAAATTATTAAACATCTCTTGGCTAATTAGAAAAAAGTCTTGTTTATTGTCAGTTTTAAATGAAGATAGTCACTAAGTTAGTAAATGCTTTTCTGCGTTACAATCCCTTAACTTTCTTTAGCAAAAAGATGCGCACAGTAGCTAAAAGGAATATTTACAATGATAACATGAAACAGACATGCCTAAACTGTATCATATTCCAATATTAATTTAAATTTTAGTTTCTATATGAGAAACATTTAATTTCTAGAATGCTTCAGTAGTAATAAAAATTTCATACTCAACAAAGTCGATCTCCTGACCCCACAACTGGAATTTATGATTATTTCCTAATGATTAGTAGGTTATAAGAGGTTCAAAATAGATATCTTGTTCCATTTACTGACTTAAGCTTTATCAACAGTATTAGTCATCTTCTGACCTGGTTTTAATTTTTTCCCTAATTAGTCACTATGAAATGTAAGAAGTTTTATACTTATTAAATATCAAAATTGTGTGGAATGAATCATCTGAGAAATCCCATCTAGACATAGATGATTCAGTTGTCACCTAGTACTACTGATGAAAATAATATTGGGAAAGTATTAATGAAATATTAAATGGTTTCATATGGCTTCACAAAAGATACTACTCATTCATCCTTATTATTTGAGACAAGAATATGATAAAAAAAATAAAATCAGAACTTTCAAGCAAACTATACAGAACGCATTACTCCTGTTTTTACTAAGAATACAATTCTAAAATATAATTAAATTGCTGGCATAAAATTAACTCTTAATTATTATAAAATTAATCTTTCAAATACTGCCTTTAAAATCACATATACTATTATATTTATTCACAAATATTTTCATTATGTTAAGAATATATGTCATTATAGGAAAATATTAAAATATAAAATGAACATAAAAACTGTGAAGTAAATAACTATAAACAACTGTCAAATAAGCTGGTATAAACTAAAAATATAAATGTACTGCCAAAATTTGGAGAGGAGACTTCACCATTTGTTTTGACAATATGGGGTTGATTCTTATTTTGGCTTCAAGATTTGTTTACTTTTTTGCTTTAAGAAGTGTGCATATGGTCCAGACAGACAGCTCTATGGGCTGAGTACATGTTTGCATGTGAGAGGTCCAGGTTCAATCCTTGCATGATCTTCCGGGCACCATTGAAAATAACCCATAGGCACAAAGCCAAGAGTAGCCCCTGAATCCAGCTAGGTATAGGTCAAAAATGAGAAAAAGTTCATTTTGTTTTCTTTTTCTTTTCTTTTTTTTTCTTTTTGCCACACTGGCTGTGCTCTCAGGTCTTATTTCCAGTTTGGTGTGAAGGGAACCACATTAAGTGCCAGGGATAGAACCCAGGTCAGGTGTATGCACAGAAATACCTTAACCTCTATACTATTTCTTTGGTAATTTTAAAAATAAATTAGGCACATGTTATCTGAAAAAAATATGCTAATATATTCTATATGCTTTTAGGGGATAAAAAAATAAACTCATTAGTCTTAAGATAACCTTAAGAGATTTGTTTCATAGATACATAGAGAGAGTAAACTCTCAACTTCAATATTTTTAAGCTGTTAGCAATCTAAATAGTGTAACTGGAACAAAGTTAGACTCTTAGACCAAATGGGCGGAATTTTTTTGACTCCAGAGACTGGACCCTCATGGATCGTTCAGCTCTGACAAAAGAAAAAGTATGAAGTGGACCAAGGACAGCCTCTTCAATAAGTGGTGAAGGAGAAACCTGTCCATCACATGCACACACATACAAAAAAATAAAAATTATGCCCCTTTCTAACACTGCACACAAAAATAATATCAAAATGAACCAAAGACTTAATATTAGACCTGAATCCATAAATTGTATTGAGGAAAACACAGTACACTTCATGGCATTAAAGCTAGAGGTACCTTCATGAATGACCAAGCAGTTTTGGTTTTTTTTTGGGGGGGGGCACACCGGTGGTGCTCAGGGGTTACTCCTGGCTCTGCGCTCAGAAATAGCCCCTGGCAGACTCAGGGGACTGACTATATAGAATGCCAGGAATCAAACCTGGGTCGGCTGCATGCAAGGCAAACATTCTACTGTTGTGCTATTGCTCCGGTTTCTTGACCAAGCAAATTTTAAAAAATTGTTAAACATATAGGGCTACATGAAATTAAGAAACAGCTTCTGTACTGCAAAAGAAAAGATAATCAGAATAAAAAGAAATTCTGGCAGAAAATATTTGCCCATCCTTCATCTCATAAAAATGTCAGGGGGAGTAGAGTGATAGTATGTAAGGCACCTATCTTGCATATCTTACAAAAATACCTGGATTTAATCCCAGGCAAACCATATGGCTCAGTGATTTGTTTAGAGTCAGGAGTAAGCTCTGAGAACTACTGACTGTGCATCAAAACCAAAATAAGAAAAAAATACCATTGAAAAAAATAGAGATGATCATAAAATTCCTGAGAAACATATAGTCAAAGGTACATAAAAAAAAAAAGTGCTCCATTACTTATAATCAGGAAAATGCAAATCGAAACAACAAGATTTTTTTTTTTTTGGTTTTCGGACCACACTCGTTTGATGCTCAGGGGTTACTCCTGGCTCAGCACTCAGAAATTGCCCCTGGCTTGGGGAGACCATATGGGATGCCAGGGGAATCGAACTGCGGTCCTTTCTTGGCTAGCGCTTGCAAGGCAGACACCTTACCTCTAGCGCCACCTCGCCGGCCCCTAAAACAACAAGATATTAAATCATACCAGGTAGAGTGGCACATATCATAAAGAACAAAAGCAACCAGTATTTCCTTGAATGTGGGGGGAAGAATGGACCCTTAATTACTGCTGGGGAATGTCAACGGCGCAATCATTTTGAAAAACAATATGGAGATTCCTCAAAAATCTAGGATTTCAGCGTTCATATAAACTGGCAATTTTACTTCTTAGCATCTATCACAAAAGTCCAAAACCAAAAGAGAGTTACACTCTTATGTTCAATGCTATATTATTTACAATAGTCAAAATTTGGAAACAACCCAATATCAAAGAACACTTGAATAAAGAAACTCTGGTACATATGCACAATGATATACTACTCAGCTGTAAGAAAAGAAAAAGACAAAACCATACAATTTGCTGCTAAAATATAAATAGTTCTGAAGTTTTGTGCTGAATGACATTAGTTAGAAATAAAAAGGGAGATTCAGAATGATCTTCCTCATATGTGGGATATAATGACACTTGACTAAGGAAAAACAAAAGTCCAAAGGAAACAGAAATGGAGAACTAGTCTTTACAAAGGAGCATGGGGAATTCCAAGAGATAAGGGAACAGACCTGGGATAATAGTGGAAGGAAGTGGACAAATTGATGTAGGGTCAGTAGTGATATGTTTTGTGTATTTAACAGTGCTGTCAGTCTGTTAGATGCCTAAAAATATTTAATTTTTAACTTAATAAATCTTTAAGGATTATGTAAGTATGCCTTATTTTGGTTCTTGTTTAATATTTTATCACCTATGATCTGCTGAGTAATAAAATAGAGGTACATACTCAAAGCAGCAAGATCAAAAAAGGAGATTACATAAAAGGAGCATCCTTAAAATTTAAAGCAGATAAATCACAAGCAATCCTTAAGGCCCAAAGGGAGTGGTGGGATGTAGTGAAAAAATTAAAAGAAATGAACACCTCACCAAAAATACTTTACCCTGTCAGACTCATTCAGGTTTGAAGGGAAGTTTCACAGCTTCACAGATAAACTCGAAGATATTATCTAACTCGAAGATATTACAGATACAAAACCAACCTTAAAATAAGAACTGAATATGCTACTTTAAGGCTAGACAAATTCCACAAACATATCAAACTTCTACAAAAAGATGGCACAAAATTCCATGACAATGATATCAATGTCAAACGACTAAATGCACCAATTATGAGACACAGGAGTGACAAAATGGAACAGAAAATTTAATCCAACAGTCTGCTGCCTGTAAGAATAACATTTGATTAGTCAGAGCAAACACAGACTCAAAGTCAAAGGTTAGAAGACAATCCTTCAATCAAACAACTCGCTCAAAAAAAGATGGGGTGTCTATACCAATATCAGATAATACAGACTTCAGGCATAACAAGATAATAGAGACAGAGAAGGTCATTTCTTATTAATCAAGGAATATCAAACTCGTAAATCACACTCCTAAACATATATGCACCCAAAAAGGGGCCAGAAAAAATACTTAAAATGGCTACTAATAGACCTGAAGAAAGACTGGTCCACCCTTTTTTAAAAAATATAGACATTCCTCAAAAAAACAAAAATTAGAAATTTAGCTCCCATCAGACCCAATAGTACTGCTCCTGAGAATATACCGTAGGGACCCAAAAACAAAATTCAGAAAAGCCCTCTGCACACCTATGTATGATCATTGCCACACTATAGCAACGTTCAAGTGCTCAAACACAAGTGAGTGTATAAAGAAACTGCTAAATGTACACAATGCAATACTATACTGCTGTTTGAAAAACATGAAGTTATGAAATTTGCTTATATGTGAACAGAAACAATGTGTTATGCTGAGCAGAATGAGTCAGAGGGAGAAGGATACACACAGAATGATCACACTCACAAAAAATAAGATAGTATGGTAACAATTTCCAAGACAACAGAGACAAAGGACAGGAGGACCAGTCTCTGATAGGAAGCTTGGTACAAGGAGTTGGGGAGTGAGGTTA
Source organism: Suncus etruscus (assembly GCF_024139225.1). Classification (NCBI taxonomy): domain Eukaryota; kingdom Metazoa; phylum Chordata; class Mammalia; order Eulipotyphla; family Soricidae; genus Suncus; species Suncus etruscus. Next base: position 88,151,181 of record NC_064860.1, on the reverse strand, counting down.
TGGCAGAGGAGGGACCACAATGACGATAGCTGGAAATGATCACTTTGGTCAAGAAATGGGTATGGAAAGGACGTAAAGGACATGCGTGATACCCCTTCAGTTAACAATACTGCAAACCAGGTCTAAAGGAAAATGAGGAAAAGAAAGAAGAAAACAATGTCTGTCATACAGGCAGGCATGGGGGAGGGAAAAAGGGAGAGTGGGACAAAAATGTGCACTGGTAAAGGTACGTTAGATATTGTATGACTGAAACTCAATCATGAACAACTTTGTAACTGTATCTCACAGTAATTCAATTAAAATTTATTTCATTTTAAAAAGTGATATATGGGGCCGGAGCAATAGCACAGTGGTAGGGTGTTTGCCTTGCATACGCCCGACCTGGGACGGACCTGGGTTCAATCCCTGCCATCCCATAGGGTCCACCCAGTCTGTCAGGCGCTATTGCCGAGCACAGAGCCAGGAGTCACCCCTGAACGCTGCCGGTGTGGCTCCCAAACCCCCCAAAAATGTAAATGAAAAATAAAAACAAAAGTTAAAAAAAGAGGCAGTTTCAACACAAGCATGTCTGCATTTATGTCTTATTTGATGGAAATGGGTGGCTGTGTGAGGTGTCAAAAGAGAGATGGAAAAGCAGAAGAAAAGCCTTAAGTGTGAGTACAAGTCCTGAATTATTGACTACTTTAATGTGCCCTCAGAACAAAGCTAGTGCAGATTTTTGTCTGAGCCACATATGCCTCCCTGTGTTATCTGAGATCCACTCTGCTTTCACTCAAGCTAACACCCACACAAGGCCTTGGATTCCTGACTCCACATGATTTAGCAGCTATCACTATCTCCTTAAGAACCTAGTCCCTATCCTCTGGCTCTGACCCATAATAATGCCATCCACATGATTCAAACCAACCCAGGCCTAATCATGGTCTGGCAGTGCTCGGGATTCCCACTGAGAAAATGCATCTTGTCACAAGGGGACAGCTACCTATTAAGTATTGTTTTGCTTTTTACTATAAATTAGGCATCTGACAAGGCATCTGAGATCACTCTCTTTAAAAGAGTCAGCCTGAAAAACCACTAACATATCCCAAAGCAATGTAGTTTGTGGACGTTTTGCACATTGCCCCCATGAGATGCTATGATTTAAAACTTATTCTAAAAATGGTGAGGTGCCACTTCTGACAATGAGGCCAACTTCCAATTAGTGTTAATATTCAGAATAGTATTCAGAGGCACATCATGGTAAAATCCCTTCATATGCCAACACCGTGTGTTTTGCAACCTGATGTCACTTACTCTCTACTCTGCTCAAAATAGACTCCAAGGCAACCATAGTGCCCACGTACATGGAAGAATATTTAATCCCCATGAATGACTGCTTTTCTGATGTTTTCATCAATTCTCTGGGTAATAGATCAAGCTTTAACTAACTCATTTTCATACATAACCCTAATTCAATCAAGCTCAATAAAAGTCATTTTAGTCTGCAATTATTTGCTAAAGAACAATTACATCCAAATAAAAAAAAAAGGTGGGCATCATACAATACATGAATACATGGATACAAATGCTTCTCTATTTATGCAATAAGAATCAACAACAAAAAACAGACAAACAGCTAGAACATGAAACATAATTTTTCTCATTGTTCTGAAAACAGAATATTGCTTTGAACCTGAAGTCAATAACATAGAGATACAAGAAAGAAATTTTTTAAATTATTATGTCCAATTAAATTTATGCTTTGAATGATGCTATATTTTTAAAGCTAAGGGTCAGCATGACCTTTGAGAGACTAAACAAGACCCAGGTCAAAATCTAACCCTCTAACATCTATTTTTTCACTAAATTTTCCACTTGTTTCCCCCAGTGATAAGTCTTCTAATCTCCATTCTGCAATTTATGTTTTCTTAAGGGATTTTTCCTGTTTTGAAACTACTCCTTTACGTGAATACAACTTGTATCTTTCCCGGGGCTTAGTCTCCTCCACCCCTGCTGTAGTGCCTGGACAGAATCCAGGGCCTCCATGCAAGCCATGTGTTCTACCACTAAGTGACATCCCTGGTCCTTTCTAACTCACTTACACATTTACAAATGAAACTTCAACGTCATTTATAAACAGCTACAAACTCCAAGATCATATTTCTACTATATAGCATGTTCACAGTAAAATAAAAATAAATAAAACAGTAATTTAAATAAAGGTTTCCTTTTCCTGTCTTATTTATACATATGCTCCCTTGCCTTGCACTTTATATTCCCTAAACTCCTCAGCATTAACATGAAGTACATTAAACAAATAAGAGTGTGAAAAACTATATCTCATGTTCCGTGGTTCACCACAGGCTGAATGTTTTTCTCTATTCTAAACTGATGCCTGAATTCCAGTTATATCATTTACTAAACTATCTCCAATGAACAAGCTATAGTAAGATTATATATCATAATCATATATTACTATAAAGATAAAATTAAATGCAGACAATATAAAGTATGAATAAAATAACATGTTTGATAAAGTCACCCAGTGTTACATGCCTTTTATAGCTAAAGCTTAAACCACAGCTTTTTTTTCCCTTATCTTTTTTAAATAATTTTTATTGTGATCCATGTGAATTACAAGTCTTTGACAGCTATATTTAAGATAGATAGTGACAGTGAAATGGGGCAATTCCCACCACCCGTGTTGACCTCCCTTTGCCCCTGTTCTCAGCATACATCCCATACTTTCTCCCTTTGCTCCCTGGACTGCTAGTGTAACAGGTCCCCTTTGTTTATAACTTGCTGTAGATCTTGATTCTGTTATCGCTGACTTTTGGTTTGGTGTTTAGGTCTGATTATTATTCATTTCCACTCAATGTTCATGTGTGTGTTTGCTCCTGATACTATCCACTTTCTTTTTCTTTTCCCCTTAATTTTTTCCATGTATCAATATTTAACAGAAATTATATGTGTGAGCTATATAGAGAATGAAACTCTCTTTTAAAAATGCAAGCCTAAAGTAAGGATTTCTATGCCACTTTCCTACCCCTATGCCTCACATTTACTCATTACCAGAGCCTTTCAGTTAAGAAGCCAAAACATAGTAATAAAGGCAAAACTATTTCTAACTTTCCCTAGATATCTAATAGCAGTTAACTAAAGTTAACTAAAGTTAACTGCTACATAATTGCAATCAATGCATTTGTTTGGACTTTCCAAAGTGGTGTCATGAAACACTAGCAAGCTAAAGAAAATTCCACCATTTCTTTTTTAATGTTAATTAAATGGAAAAATGAAAAATTAAGAAATACCCTCTTTTTCAGTAAACAACATTGAACAATAATAAAAAAAAAATGCCTTTTAGAATACCTATCACTTTAAACTACATGCCAACAAAATAAAATGTAAATAATATAAACTATTTATAAAATATATTATTTTAAGAATATATAAAATCAGGGGCCAGAGTGATCAAGTAACAGGTAGGCTCCTTGCCTTGCATATGGCTGACCCAAGTTTGGTCGCCAGCATCCCAGATAGTCCACTGAGCACTGTCAAAAATAATTCCTGAGCAGTAAGCCCAGAGTAAGCCCTGAGCACCAATAGGTATAATCAAAACCTTAAAATATATGTACTACATAAAAGTAAAAATATTTTATATGGGGCCAGAGCAGTGGCACAAGCAGTAAGGCATCTGCCTTGCTCACGGCAGCCTAGGACAGACCGCGGTTCAATCCCCCGGCATCCCATATGGTCCTCCAAGCCAGGAGTAATTTCTGAGTGCATAGCCAAGAGTAACCCCTGAGCATCACTGGGTGTGGCCAAAATACCAAATAAAATAAGATAAAAATATTTTATATATTAAAATACATAGAATATTTTAAATATTAAAACCCTATTATATGTGGTAATCTAATTGATAACATACATACAAATAACCCACAATAGTAGAAGTGTATAATAAACGTCAAACTGATGCATAAACAAAATAGTTGATGTGCAGGAGATGATTAAGGCCAGAATATGACATGCTGGTGGTGACTTGAACTACTGGGAGAAAGGATAGAGGAGAATGCTAGAGGCACAGGCACAAGGATGCATAAAGGTTCAAAGCTGGGAAGAATCATGCTAGAAGGAACAGGAGGCCACAGCTGAAGTACATGTTTCACATTAGAAAGTGAAGTATGAAATGTGGACAACTGAAAAAATAATGCAATTTGCTATCAATACTCAATTTAGCATCAAAAAATAGCAGAGCACAGTGAATAGTATAATGTTGTAAAAAAATCACACTATGTCAGAGCCAAAACCCAAGCCCATCACTAATCATTCTGAAATTGCAAGCTAATTTCTAAGATCCTATAATCAACCTTTTCTCATGTGCAAAATCAGAACAAAACCTACACAGATTACACTGGACTTAAAGTGTAATAGAAGGTAGTACACATGGGAAGGTGTTAGCAAATATAAGTACTCGATGTAATCTCTCAAATTAAAGACAAGTAGTAAAAATTATTTAATAAAGTTATAGAAGAACACACAATGAATGGCAGCATTCATTCAGATATTTGACAGATTTTCCCCAATTGTTTTGCTGTATATTTTGTTTTAATGTATATGGTTTTGTCACCTGATTAATTCTGAAAGTCAGAAGAACCATTTTTTACTTGTGCCCCTTAAGTTGGCTGATTTAAAAAAAAGAATATTTTCCTATGATAATCATATGCTATAAGATTATTGTTACGGGGACCATGGTAAACCATGAATTTTTGCAGTTCCCAGAAGTAGCAGTGGAAAATGAGTAGGCATTAGTCCAGTCAGATGGCGTGGCAGGGAGGCATTGAATGTCTCTTTTATATCCCCGTGAACTGTATAAATGTGTCTTTGACCTTCTCGGGCAGGGGAAATTGCACATTTAAGGCAGCAGTTTCGCTTCTAGAAAGGGTATAAAGCCATGCTTTCCAGCAGCTACATCAGGAATGCCAACAGGGAACCCCCAGGTATTTGGGGAAGATTCATTAGCTCTATCAAGCCACTGACCACTGAGCTGGAAAATAAAAGGTCAGGAAAATCCCAACCCCGCTGGTAACCTGTCTATGCATTACCTGAGTTAGCTAACTGCATCCTGCTCTATTACACACTCTAGGATTTCATTTGTACATTTAAGAAAAGTTTCTGTGAACGAAACCTACTCAAGGAACTTAAGACCAACTTGTGCTGTGAGGTTAGAAGACAGTTAGCTCTTTCACATCAGCAGAAATCATGCTCTCACTTAAACTTATTTTTGGGGGGGTTGCACACTCCAAGGACTGCTCAGGGATCACTCTTGTGGAGATGAGGAGGGAGCAATACATGGTACCAGGTGTCAAACCTAGGTTGGTAGCGCTCAAGGCAACTAACTACTCTACCTCCTCTACTATGGCTCCATTCTTCCATTTGAGCATTTTTATTCAATGTCCTTTAATTGAACAAAGGGGGCACCAGAGAGAAAGAGCATAAGTAAGGCACTTGCCATACATATGACAGATCCAAAACTACATATGATTCTTTGGGAACTACTAGGACTGATCATGAATACAGAGCCAGGATAAGTCCTGAGCACAGCAGGGTGTGGGCCAGAAATTGAAAGTCCAAAATGAAGTGAGGTCTTTAAACAATGTATATACTTTTAAATAGAAAACATTTTGTTATAACAGATAAGTGATACTGGTTTTTTTCCTTTATCCTCTTATTAAACTTGCTATTTATCTTTCTTTTCTTTTATTTTATTTTTGGTTTTGGGGTCACACCCAGCAGCACTCAGGGGTTACTCCTGGCATTATGCTCAGAAATTGCCCCTGGCAGGTACGGGGGACCATATGGGATGCCGGGATTCGAACCACCGTCCTTCAGCATGAAAGGCAAATGCCTTACCTCCATGCTATCTCTCCAGCCCCCTATTTATCTTTCTTAAATCACTCAAAGACCATTTAAAGATACAGAAATTTTGTGGTGGTATAAAAATATGTTTTTACTGAAGTTTACTTTTATATAAATAATATTCCAAATTCACAGAGAAAAGTCCCTGACTCATTCATACATGCTTACCAGTCAGCAACTTAGCAGCAGACTCTTGTTGCAGAAGTTTTCATGGAAAGAATATCCTTGACAGAAAGACATAAAGAAGTCTGCTCAAAAAGGAGTCAAAACACTCCCTTGTGAAGTCACTCACTCAAAAATAGTGTCCCTGGGACAAATAATACACATTATTTATTAAGGTTTTCAACTAGTTTGCGACCTTTGAAACCATATCCCAGGTATTCACAGTATTTTTCCTATTACTCCATACTGTTGGCCTTGTAAGAGTAGTAAGTACTGTTCTCTAGTAGACAGTGTATGAAATCACAGTATCACAAATGCTGGAGGCAGATGACAGAAAGCTCAACCTAACTCAAAGCCAAAATCAAGGGTTTCTGCTATGATCAGTTCACCTCCATCAGCATTTACGCTTCTAGAATATCATTAATCAGTATAATCTGCAGTTTGCTTTTGAGAACAGCAGGAGGCTCAACACCAGGTCATGAGATCCTGATTCTTCCTGTGGCCATTCATCGCAGCAATGTTCAGCGGAAAAGAATCTTTAAAAAAACAGCTTCAATGCTAGAGAGATTGTACAGAGAATAGAGCACTTGTCTTGCACTCAGCCAATCTGGGTTCAATCATCATCACCCCATATGATGCTAAAACCCACCAGAAATATCCCTGACTTTAGAGCCAAGAGTAAGTTCTGAAGGAGGGAGGGAGAGAGGGAGGGAGGCATTGGGGGAGGGAGGCATTGGGGGAGGGAGGAAATGAGGGAGGAGGAAGGAAGGAAGGAAGGAAGGAAGGAAGGAAGGAAGGAAGGAAGGAAGGAAGGAAGGGAGGGAGGGAGGGAGGGAGGGAGGGAGGGAGGGAGGGAGGGAGGGAGGGAGGGAGGGAGGGAGGGAGGGAGGGAGGGAGGGAGGGAGGGAGGAGAGAAGGAGGGAGGGAGGGAGGGAGAGAGGGAAGGAGGGAGGGAGGGAGGGAGGGAGGGAGGGAGGGAGGGAGGGAGGGAGGAGTAAAAAGCAAAATAGAGAAAAGCATAGTTTCTCAATCTTAGGGTTAAGCCAGAAAATGCTTATAGGCTCTACAATACTTTCCCTTTTCTAGTCCGAAGACAGTAAAAGAAACCTTTTGTATGATGATTATGCAAACTTTTCCTGTGCTTCTTAATATTTGCATATCTTGGAGTAAAAGTTAACATTGGTGGAAGGAGAAAGGTATACTTGTCAATCTTGCTGTGAAACTAAAACTACTATTATAAATAAAGAATAACAATTTTAAAAAGATAATGGCAATTTACTGCATTCTAATGCATAACACATAGTAAATGCAGAATGTATGCTAATCAGGTGCATGTTGTCTGTGAAGTTTATGGTTGAGAACAAACTATCAGTAGTTAAATTTGAGGGAAGCTAAAGGTTATATTAGATTTTCCAATGCACATGGTCAGCACGCTTACCTCCCACATTATTCATTAATGAAAGAATGACCAGTTGGAAAGATAAGCTGTAATTCTCTCTTGTATGTTCACTCCTACTAGAAAGTTCTAGTAATAACTGAAATTGTATCTTCCATTAAAACTAAGTATAGGACCTACAACAATCTTTAAATAGTATAAAAAATCCTCAATAATTGTCCCCTACATTTGCTGCTACTGTCATAACACTAAGTAGTAAGTAATATAAAATGATAGAACCAAATTAAGCAACTTTTAAAAAATATACAGAAGGTATCATCCATGTATTTACAGTGGTAGTCACATGATTTAGCTTTCATCCTTAATTCCAAAATGGTAACCCTCAGAGCTCTGGATTATATAACTCTAGCCTCAGTGCTAGAGAGATTGTACAGAGAATAGAGCACAGAGAGTTATGTAAATACAGGATGAATGGTGAAATGTACTTCCAGAAGCAACCTAGAGACATTTAACAATTCAATATGACTCATTAGTGTATTGAGATTTTAACATTATTTATAAAAAATATCAGACTTTTCACCTTTCTAATTAAAAAGAACACTCACTATAAAAGCCTTATGTGGTGCTCGCTTCTGCAGCACATATACTAAAATTGGAACGATACAGAGAAGATTAGCATGGCCCCTGCGCAAGGATGACACGCAAATTCGTGAAGCGTTCCATATTTTAAAAAAAAAAAAAAAGCCTTATGTGATGGGAGAATAATAGTCACAAAAATAACCTTTTTTCTGTATTAGACTTTCATAAGCAAATAAAATATTATACTTTGCCAGTATGTATGTATTTCCTATCTTCTGGTAAAAACACTTTGATTTGAGAGAAAATATTCCTCCTTAGTCACTCTCTACAAACCTTAAGTGCAAATGAATTATTCCTATACATGGATGTACATGGAATCGATTATGCTGAGTGAAATAAGTCAGAGGGAGAGATAAAGATGCAGAATAGTCTCCCTCATCCACTCATCTATGGGTTTTAAGAAAAATGAAAGACATTCTTGCAATAATTTTCAGAGACAAAAGAGAGGAGGGCTGGAAGTTCCAGCTCACTTCATGAAGCTCACCACAAAGAGTGATGAGTGTAGTTAGAGAAATAACTACATTGAGAACTATCCTAACAATGAGAATGAATGAGGGAAGTAGAAAGTCTGTCTAGAGTACAGGTGGGGGTGGGGTGGGGAGGAGGGAGATTTGAGACATTGGTGATGGAAATGTTGCACTGGTGTAGGGGGGGTGTTCTTTACATAACTGAAACCCAACCATAATCATGTTTGTAATCAAGGTGTTTAAATAAAGATATTAATTTAAAAAATTCAAGGAGAGAAATATCATTACGCTTAGTTAGATTCTTCCATCTTATGGCGCAGAGCAGTCACACTGAAAACTGGGGAAGAAACCTTAATCAAGGCATAGCATACAAAATAAAATAACATATGTTTTTCTATAATTATTACTAGTGCCTAAAATGAGATTGAAGAAAAAAGGTAAATAGAATAACTTGCAGTTTTGTTATAAGAGAAAAAAAAAAAAACAGTGAAAGTATTTAAATTTCATACCTCCTGAAAAGAAATGAGAGTGCTGATTTATTTTACTCTATTTCAAATCCTAATTCCAATACATTTATTCAAATGATCTAGTACTTCATGAGATTCCACAGGTCAAGGTGTTTACATTTCAATCTGTATTCTTATTACACGAATTTCTATTTCAATTTATATTTCTTCTAAAGAAAAGCTTCAGCTTTCAACAAAGACACTAAAAAGATCAGCTGATATTAATCCAAGTTCTAAAACCAATTCTAAGGTTATTTCCAATGTCTTGAAATGTGTTATATATGCTGTTATACTTACGTGGATAGTGGCACACAATTCATTCCCCTTACCTGAAAATCTCTTTTCTTAAAGTTGTGGGGGTAGAAGGTTTGAGATGAAATAGTTGAAATATAATATTTTTCTCTGATGAGTTACCATACGTAATTTTGAATAGCACATCCAGGTTTTGAAGAATTAAAGTGAGAAATAAGAACATCAAAACTACTCATTATAAATTTTTTCAAAGGGGCCAGAGCGGAGTCACAGAGGTAGGGCATTTGCCTTGCACATGGCTAACCTAGGACAGACCAGGTTCGATCCCCTGGCATTCCAAATCTTCCCCAAGCCAGGAGCACATAGCTAAGAGTAACCCCTGAGCATCACCAGGTGTGGTCCAAAAAATAAAAAATAAAAAAAAATTTCAAAGATAATCTTCTTGATATGTTTAATTGATTTTATAGATAGTAACAGTCATAAAGAACCAAAGATGAGGATTATATGATATTTCTTATCAGCTTAATTTAAGCCTCTTTGACAAAAGCTGAGCAAATTATATATGATGTATTCCCATATGAATACCCATATAAAATTAAAACAAAAATTTCAAAATGCTAAGTTTTCTAGGTCTGTAGTTTCTCAATCTCCAAAGACTGCTAGACTGCTCTAATTGTATGGCAAGAACACAGTTCTTATCTTTTACTTCGGAGGTAAGATGGAGACAAAAGAAAGGCTTATCATTTGCAGGTCAATTTAACTTAGGACACATTTACAAACAGTTTTGTCAATAAGGTTTTTACATTGTCTCAGAATGTCAAAGTCAGCTTTGAAAATCTTAAAGTGAATGTCAATTATTCTACACTATAGTAATACAATTTGGGTTCTGTAATTTTGGCTTTTGGTTTATGGTCTTTAATAAATCTAGTTAGTCTTAAAAGTGTCTATGCAATATATTTTTCTTTTTAATAATTTCATTATTTAAACACCATAATTACAAACATAATTGTAGCTGCATTTCAGTCATAATAAGAAAACCCCCTTTCACTGTGCAATCTTCCCATCACCAATATATTTTGCAAGGAAGTTCATGATATAGTCTAAGATACAGATAAATCTGTAAGAAAACCTAATACTACTGCTAACAAGGTAATATCAGTTGGGTTCCCCCTTTCCCATAAATCACTTTGATTGCTCTTTCTACTTCAAAGCACCATTCAATGTGTCAACTGAGTATTTTGAGTGTGCACTAATTTTACACAGAACCAAGAATGGTATGTATTAGATAACAGAGGTAAAAAAGAGAACAGTTGTCTAGTAGGAATGAAATCTTTTATGAAACTCCAAAAAAAATCAGATAATATTTCTGATTAAGTGGAGGTGAAAATTCATATGTTGCCCACCTACTTCCACCATCATTCTGAACCTGAGCACCTAATTCACAGGAAAGAGAATGTTGGGAGTGGATTTGATACAGTTAATGTAAATCTGACAACATCTAACACACCATATGATTATCTTTCAGAGATGGCAAAACATCTATAATCTATCTAAATGAAATTATGTATGATTCTAAGAACACCTTTCTACTCTCTCAGAGATACTCAACTACTCAGAAGTCTTAAGCTCACATAACATAAGCAGAAATTTTAAGAGCTATATGGAATTTGTGCAGGACACAGATAACTTATCCTTAAGCCTTGTAATCTAGAATCCAAACATTGCAAGAATCTCTAGTTTACCAAAATCAAAGTAATATGGCTTAGAATTCATTATGCTCACCAATGATGGGTCCCAGGATCCAAGGCTCTATCCTCCTTGCTCTAACTATCAGAATTGCAACAACTGGAGAGAAGTTGTTATCTTGGGGAACTAGAAACACTGGCCTGGCAGCCAGGTTCTATGAACAATCAACAAGTAGCAAAAAGAGCACATGCATTGGCAAGATTTACATACAAGGCAATGCTGTTTTAAAATGACAATGTCTAGGGGCTGGAGTGATAGCACAATGGTAGAACAGTTGCTTTGCATGTAGCTGACCCAGAAAGGACCCGGTTAGATCACCAGCATCCAATATGGTCCCCAGAGCCTGCCACCAGCAATTTCTGAGTGCAGAGACAGGAGTAACCCCTGAATGCTGTTGAGTGTGGCCCCAACCCCCAGCCCCTCCAAAATAATAAATAAAATTACCTTAGGCTATTAGCTGTTTCAATTTAGATCTTTAAGTTTGATTCTAAGCAATAAAATGAAAATATACTCTCTGCAACATAATAGTAAAATCTTAGAGGTGTCCTAAACACTAATTTCTTAAACTATGGATTAAAATACCATGAGGGATAGTAAAACTGAACGTGGGAGTTGTGAACATTTAGCAATAGTAAAGAGTTTCTAAAAGTGCAATAACCAAAACATAATTCAAAAGTCAAACATGTAATGAGTTCATGATATTTCTGACATGTTTCTCCTTGTTATGTTTCTCTGAAAAAGTTTAAACTCTGTCCCAAACCAAATGATTTTTCAATCATCTCCTTGACCCTGCCACATTACCACACAGTTATTTTGTGTATGGTTTTTATTTTTCCTTAAGTCCAAATATTTTCACAATTTTCTTCCCAGTGGTTAACTATCACCACTGCCTGCCTGGGGCACTTTGAGAGGAAGATGTGATTTAAGCAGCAGTTCCAAGAGCTGAGTGAAATGGGGGATGAACCCAAAAAGAGCCCAAGGGCTTAGAGACCTGGGCTGTGAGACAAAATGGCATTATCTTTCTGTCATAGAAAAGCTAAATGCCCTGGTGGCTAGGGGGAGGAGGAAGCTGAACAGTTCTGTTCTACCTGGATGCAATCCAGCTTGTGATCCAGTTACATGAAATGACATGGAATGAACCAGTAGAAAAGTTGAGTGGAGAGCAGGATTTGTGAGTCATAAAAGCACGCATTGGTGAAACCTCTAGTGAGAGATGCCATACATACTGCACATAATGGAGAAGGAAAAGGGCAGAAATTCAAGAATCAAAACCTCAGGAAACCCTCATTCTAAGTTTGTGACATTTCCTTTATACTGCACAAAGAGTAGGGAAGGAAGTATGAGAGGTCGTCATTCTGACCTATGACTGACAGTCAAGAGTTGGGGTGATCTATTGTGGGAGGCCTACTAATCCTAAAGTTCCATCTCTGTATAGCATACTGTATCTCGGTAATATAGCACACTATATATCTATAATATATACTGTTCTTCCATGGCCCTTCCTTAAGCTTACATTTCCACAGATCTCTTACAATTACAAAAGATCTCTACAGCCTGAAGCAAAATATGTTTCACTCACCAAAATTTGTTCCCTTAGTCAAGTCAGGTCCAATTGTCAGTTAGAACAAGTTAAAAAAGACAAACGATAAAGCCAGCTGCTTAGGGACCCATAATAACTAGAAAATTCACTGGAGTGGGGAAAATTATATCTGAAAATCTACTATTTTTCCCATTCTAACCTCTTATACAAAAATGTTTAGTTCAATTCAAAGTATGTTAGGCTATGTCAGTAAGCAAAATATAAGATTATCTTTTCTTATAGGGATAGGGGACAAAGATTTTTCCAAATATAAGGAACTATATGTATAGAGGCATTTTTTTTAGCTAATCAGAACTTACAAGGACCTTAAAAAAGTTTTCATAATGCAGCATCTTTTTGAACCAGTTACTCTCAACCCTGACTACAACCATAGAAGACACCTCTAAATATGCAGATTCCACTACCCTAAACCACTTCAATCAAAATAATAATTTGGCCTAATCTCCAGTATACACAGTACTAAAAGCTCCTAAGGTGATTCAAAGGTGCATCTGGGCTTAAGAACTACTGGATATATAAAAGAATAGAAGTGGTATAAATTAAGCACTAAAAATCAACAGTACTTCTGGCTAACGTTGAACTCAAATTGTTAAACATACAGGTAGAAAATAATTGCAGGTAGTAATGAATCAGAGCATTGAAATTTTTCTTTTAAACTTTGATTCTACTCTACTCTGACTGGCATCATGCCAGTTTATGACATATATAAGAATGAATCTGTGTGTGGAGAGAGAAAAAGACATTCACTCACTGATGGTGGTAAGTACTGAACACTGGTTCAGCCTTTTGGAAAAACAACAATGTGGGCATTCCTCAAAAAGCTAGAATGTAAGTTCCCATATGACCCAGCAATACCATTCCTGGGAATATAATCAACAGCCTCAAAACTTGAATACAAAAAGGCATCTGCATTACTATGTTTATTGTAGGACTATTCAAAATAACCAGATTCTATCTAAATATTACCCATGTCTGAGAACAGATGAGCAGATAAAGAAACTATGGTACATCTATACAATGAAATACTATTAAGGAAAAATAAAGTCAAGAAGTTTACTTATTCATCAATGAATATGAAGAGTATTGTGCTGAGTGAAATGAGTCAGAGAGAAAAGGACAGATATAGATTCACTTATATATGGGATATGTATTAAAAAGACAATACCATAATAATAAGCAAAAACTATCAATAGAGATGAGGTCAATGGGGACTGGTTCATGATAAGAAGATTTCCACAATGAGTAGAGTAGATAGTGAAGTAGGGTGAAGAAAAGACCATTATAATAATAATAGTTGGAAATAGTTGGAAAACACTCTCGATAAGAACTGATGCTGAAAAGAAGTAAAGTCATATACAAGCTATCTTTCAGTAACAATATTATAAACCAGAGTGTCAAAAAAAATAAATAAAGTAAGGCTGAAAGAACAAGAGAGGGGAGTGAGGGAAAAGAACAAAGAAGAGAGAGGAAAGAAAGAGAGAAAGAATATATTCCATAGAGGAAGGTTCAGGAAAGTCAAGGAGGTGGGCTGGAGGGAAAGTGGTGGGAAATGTGCACTGGTGAAGGATGGATGTTGGACATTGTATGATTGAAACCAATCCTGAACAACTTTGTAACTGTATCTAATGACGATTTAATACCATATTTATTAAGAAATAAAAAAAGAATAAACCTGTGTAAGAAATTTTTGAAAGTTTCAATACAAATAGTATAGTTTTCTTCTAGTCAAGAAACAGAAGACAACACTAATTTGTCAGTCATGCTTCTTTCAAATACCTTCTCCCAAGATGTACCAGCAAAAAACCATCTGTATAAATTATACATTTATACAGCTCATTAATCAATAGTAAGGATGTGTTCTGTGAGAAGGGTAAAGTTTCTCTATATCTCCCATAGATTACAACCGGAAGTATGCTATGACTACTATTAAATACACAGAACATATAAAAACTAATGGTGGTGGTAAAAAGAAAAATGTGCTGAACACACCAAAGTTAATGATGTTGGTTACTGTCATTAACATACTAATGGGTAGTGTGACTAGCTAGTGGATGGAATGGGTAGCAGCATTGAATGAGAGATTCAATTATCCAAAGATTGTTTAAATAATGACTTAAAATTATTCCATAACAATATGTATGTGATTAGCACTAAATTCAAAACAAATTTTCTTGAAATAATTTTGTGCTTCCCCCTATATGTAGAGAAAAGTAATTTTCATTTTCACACCCCCTATATAGTTTTCAAATGAACTATCCAAGTTGTTTTTCACTTTTGTTTAATTTGGGCTTGGGTTTGTTTCCTCTTTAGCAATTTATTTGCGTTACAGCTTCCTTTGTGAGGAGGAGGTACTAAGGAACAAAGCTACTAAACAACTACTCAGAACCCCCAAAACACAGAGCATCATAGAAGGAAAGAAACATGCTTAACTACCCTAGAAATTGAAGGCTTTCCCAGATTAGATCAAACATTTTAAAAGTAAACATTTCACAATACAAAGAAATCAAAACAATGCTTTTAAGAAGGAAAGATCAAGCACGGAAATAAAAGCTGTTCTTTATTTGAAAAGTAGTTTTCTACCTGCAAGATAAAAAGATGCTTCCCTTGGGTAGAGACACCTGTAGAAGAATTCCAACTTTCTTAATATTTGTTTCATCTTCATTTAGTACTAGAAAAATAGGTACTGAAGCTTAGTTTTAGGAACAAAGCATTTAAACTATATAGTTGTACCAAAGAAATGCTAATAAATATTAAAAGATCCTAAAATTCAATGTCTGCCAACTATTTGATACCACATTGACTTCTGGTTTGGGTTCAATTTCAAAATGTTGAATGTTTTGTGAATTTTATTATGTTATAGTATTCACTATTATAATTGCAGAGAATGGAAATAACAACATAACTAAAGTTTTCTCAAGCATGGTATTAGAATAAAGACATCCTCAGGGAATAAAAGGTTTCTCAATAAAAATAGTATATATTAGTAAGAAATGAAAGAAAGATAGTGTGTCTCTTCTCTTTGCTTATTAAGGGGCTTCAAATGATTAGTTTTATATTCTGGCATCTAAACTAAGTATCATTAATGAAGAAGTTAGGTAATATTTTTAGTTTAAATCCAATGTAAAAAAAATAATATAATATATAAAAATAAAATAATATATAATAAAATAAAAAATAATATAATATATATAATATACTATAATTATTAATAATTATTTAATTCACTCTAATAAAAATCTATGTATTTTAATCTTTCTGTACTATTTAAGATTGTGATGGTATTTATTTTTTCATTATAATTTTCTAAATATGGAGCCCTTTAATGGCCAAATATTTATATACTGCTATTCAAAGAAAAACATTAAATTAAGAGTTCTCTTCATACTTGGTTCCTTTTTTACAAAATAGAACTACTATACATTCTTATGTATGATTTTCTAAATATTAGTAAATATATTCTTCAAAGTAAGTTACACCTATCAACAGAAAAAATATTCTGTCTGAACTTGTTTAAACTTACACAAATGGAGGCTAACTAATATTCACTCAAAAAGTTATTAAACTGGGGGCTGGGCGGTGGCGCTAGAGGTAAGGTGCCTGCCTTGCCTGCGCTAGCCTAAGACGGACCGCGGTTTGATCCCCTGGCGTCCCATATGGTCCCCCAAGCCAGGAGCGACTTCTGAGCGCATAGCCAGGAGTAACCCCTGAGCATCACCGGGTGTGGCCCCCCCCCAAAAAAAAAAAAAACTTATTAAACTGGACAGAGCAATAGTACCAGAGATAAGGCACTTGCATTGCACAAGGGCAATCCAAGTTCAATCCTAGCACTTGATATGGTCCCCTGAGTCCACCAGGAGCAATTGGTGAGCCAGAAGTAAGCCCTGAGAACTACTGGTTGTGGCCCCCACAACAAAATATTTGATGTACCTTAACACAAAACCGTATGTCCTGGATAAAAATATAACAAACTACAGCTCCCAAACCATTCTTACTCTTATTTATTTTGGTTTTGGGGTCACAGCTAGCAGTACTCAGGGCTTGCCCCTGGCTCAGTGCTCAAGGATCACAAATGGTGGGGTTTGGAGAGCTAATATTCCATGCTGATAACCAAACCAAGTCAAGTACTATCTATCCAGCCCTGTTTTAGCCTGTTTAATCCTCACTTCAAATCTTTAAAGTGATTAGCTCATTTTACAGTTGTATAGAGGAAAGGAAAAGAAACCTGGAATGTCACACATAATCGTGAAGTCAAAACAGAACCCAAGCAGTCTGGTATCCAGATCCATGCTTCCAACCAGGAGTCTATGCTGTATCTCATAATCTCAAATATATTTTCTCAATTCACAAAATACTCCCTATAATAGAAAGAAAATATGCTTTAAATTAGAAAAGACCTTTTAATTTACATCTTTTGGCAACTCTAATACTTTTCTCATCTGAAGAATAGAAACAAAATATATTTTATATTTTCATGAATAAAAATAAAACAGGAATAAACATCTTAATTTCTTATTCATAACTGGCAAGGACCCGAGCTAAAGTAAAGAAAGCAGGACATTTGCCTTGAATGCAGCCAACCAGGGTTCCATCTCCAACATTCCATATAGTTCCTCAAGCCTACCAAGACTGAATTCAGAGTATCACTTATGTGTCCCCAAAACAAAGCAAGAGTATATTGTAAACTGTGGGTCCTTTAACTCCACAATTGGTGGATCTACTTTTGTTTCCCCTCCCCACTAATTAGCATTGAAGCAAGCTCAGTAGGTTCCCCCATTCTAGGTGTAAAAATACACTCCTTTGTCTGTTTCACTAGTAGTACCAATAAAACTTGGACCTAATGTAGTCATAATTGTTTAAGTTGTGGTGGGAGAAATTCTGAAGTATTATTCTGCTTTATTGTGCTTTTATGCAATACCCAGTGAGGCTCAGAATTTACTCCTGGCTCTGCATTCAGGAATTACTCCTGGTAGACAGTGGGGGAACATATGGGATGCAGGGGAGGGAACCCACTATACTACTGCTATGAGTCCATTTTCTTAATTCTTACTTCTATTGGATCTGAGCATTTTTATGATCACAAAGAGAACAGAAAATTCAAAAGGTTACAAGACAATAACTCTGATCATGGGGAATGCCTTCATCATTGCGGAGTAGTGGTTCTGAAAGGATGGAAGAAAATCTCGGTTATTTCATTCTCTTTCTATTCCCACTACTTACTTGCAGATATAGGCACTATCTTGAGAACTAAACAGAAGGGCATGAAAATAAAATCCCCAACTTTCTAAATAAAGAATCAAAACCAAAAAATAAAAGACATGACAGAGAAGAGTTATTTAATAGGAAAATGAAAAAGAAAGGCAATATTCATGAACTCTTGGGGGTATCTCACGTGTATCTATCTGCTATTACAAAGCATATAGACACAGAGAGAGGAGTGAATGCTAGAAAGAATACTGCTCAATTCCCAGATTGGCCACTGGGTGGCAAACAAATGGGACAAATCCAAAAAAGGAGACTTTAGAAACTGAACTGACATAGGAACCACAATTCACAGAACTGGCTAGTGGGTTGCCAAATTGTCTACTAAATCTGAAATATCAATATTTTCCATAAGATATTAAAAAGACTCGGAGTTTCATAATAATAGTCTGGGACAAAATCCAAAACTAAACAGCAAATGAATAGATTTTCAGCTGCAGAGAAAAAGACCATTACACCAACTGTGAAATGATGCAACTGTTGACAAAGATGGGTGAGAAGGGGCACCCTGTGTGATGCTCAGCTACTTCTGATTCTGTGAGTGCTCAGAGGGCACACTGAAAAGTGTCGAGGGACCACACATGATGCCAGGGACTGAATTAAAGTCACAAGCATGCAAGACAAGTATTTCAATTCCTGTACTATTTATTTCTCCAGCACTTTGATACAACACTTTTTAAAATGTACTCAACATGAAAAACAAACACTCTAGAGACAGGTGGAAATACAGATGACTTGAGTTGGTAAACAACTTGTTGTTGGTAAACAACAGTGTGAATATTTCTTATACAAACATGCACATAAGTTCATTCCTAGATTTTAAGCAGGAAAAAAATAAAAATTTGCAAAAAAAAAAAGTTTTATGGCTTGATTCAGAACTACACCAAATTTAAAAAGAATCCAGTGAGTTAAAAGGCAAATAGTCTTCTGATAGGCCTTTAATGAGTTAATTGATGATTCAATGATTTTAGAAAATATGATTGCTACTAAAAAAAAATAAAGAATTGAATCAGGCCTCCAGTATGCAAAATATATTCACAGCCATTGAGCTTTCTTTCTGGCCCCTTCCATTAGTTTTTGTTAGTATCTTTAAAATACATACTTTATGTTTGTGCCTGTGTGTGTATGAAGAGTGTGTGTTCTGCTCATTGCTCTACCTTTGCCAACATACAAGTTCACTTACTTAAGCTTTTAATAAATCCTCAGTATGATAAAAAAAAATAGGCAAATAGTTCAAGGGCATATGTGTAAAATATGTGTGTATATATATAATATATATATATATACACAAAACACAAAGCAGGAGGAAAAATAATAGGCACTTTATGATAGTCAACAACTTGGATAGAAGTCAGGCATTATGGAAAGTGAGAAAAGGTATTCTCCTAAGGTTATATATCAATGATTCCTTTTTTTTTTTTTTTTTTTTTTTGGTTTTTGGGTCACACCTGGCAGTGCTCAGGGATTACTCCTTACTCTATGCTCAGAAATCGCTCCTGGCAGGCGCAGGGGACCATATGGGATGCCGGGATTCGAACCACTGGCCTTCTGTATGCAAGGCAAATGCCTTACCTCCATGCTATCTCTCCGGCTCCATTGATTCCAAATGCACTACATACTTAAAAGCAAAAATATAGAAATGAGAGAAATAACATTATGTTCCCAATGGTTAGAACTCAAGAAAGGTGTGACTATAAATAGACAAAGTAGGGACCGGAGAGATAGCACAGCGGCGTTTGCCTTGCAAGCAGCCGATCCAGGACCAAAGGTGGTTGGTTCGAATCCCGGTGTCCCATATGGTCCCCCGTACCTGCCAGGAGCTATTTCTGAGCAGACAGCCAGGAGTAACCCCTGAGCACTGCTGGGTGTGGCCCAAAAACCAAAAAAAAAAAAAAAAAAAAAAGACAAAGTAATTTTTGGTGATAGTATGGATGAAACCTTCTAAATTCAAACATTAAACCTCAATGTTGAACATTATCATAAATCAATATTTACTGTTCATAGTCACATAAAAACATGCAAAAGCAAATGTGTTGCCAGTTTATCTGAAAAGTTTGAAAACATTAAAGCCCAAAGTTAAAAAATGAGCAGTAGGGGCCGGAGAGATAGCATGGAGGTAAGGCGTTTGCCTTTCATGCAGAAGGTCATCGGTTCGAATCCCGGCATCCCATATGGTCCCCCGTGCCTGCCAGGAGCAATTTCTGAGCATGGAGCCAGGAGTAACCCCTGAGCACAGCCGAGTGTGACCCAAAAACCACACACAAAAAAAATGAGCAGTAAAAGTAACAATCATAGTATTTATGAATAGAAGTTTTTATAAAAGATGCTTTTTATCAATTTACTGATTGAAAAGATGGTTGACCTAAAGGCCAGTGGGATCAACTAAATAGTACCTAATATGCTTCCTGCTCTACTGTATATACAAAACCAAGACCAAAATAGCACATGGAAAGAAAATCAGAGAACACTGTACCACTGTCAGTCACCAGACAACAAATGAGGTCTTTAAGCCGAGTGATGTTGCCTGCACTAAGGTTCTGTTGAAAAACTTATTCTAGTATCCCTAATTACACTTGAGTTGTCCACAGTGCCCCCCATGTAGAGCTCATGTTTTCTCTAGCACATTAAAAGAGTTTGTTTCCTGAAAGAAGAGCGTATACTGGTTCCAAATGACCTCATTAACTATGTACAATGTTGAAGGATATAATATATAAAGCCATCGAAAGACTCTGAGTGGTGGAAGTGCAGTGGATTTAGGACCTAAACAAGAGACAACACAATGATTTGCCTGGATTTGCCTTTTAATCCCACATATCCTAGTCTTGGAACTGAACTGTACTTGGTAACTCAGAAATGCCATAGAGCACTGACAAAATAGCCCTACAAAAGTCTCTCTTAATCTCTTTTTAATCAAGGTAATGGTGGTTTATAAGAATACAAATGGTTTAGGGGTACAAACCATGTTCACCATTAAAGGGTCAATCTCTACTACCATTCAGTGGAACCTTTGAGGCCATTTCCCTTCCTTGGTAACTTCAGATCAGTGGTAAGTATTATGATTTATTTTGATTGGACCTTGTCTATTTTTTTGTTTCACAATCTACCAGACATATATAGAAAACTTTGAAATAACATCTACTTTACATGAGCCAAAAATAACTCATAAATATTATGTTTTCTACCATAATGTCTACTAAGCACCTAGACTTCCACCCGCTCCATGCTGTGAAAATGAACTACAAGTCCCTTACCAGAGTGGTACAAGAACATGCAAGGGATCTAGGGATTTCAACAAACCAAGTAGTAATAAATATCCCTTTTTCAACCACACCTACAAAGGGACAGCAAAAACCATGTGACGTGTTCTCTACCAAGTAGTAAATACTTCCTTTTTCTCCCCATCGAGGTAGATCAAAAGTCTAGTGGACTATCATATCAAGACACTGTCCACTGCCAGCAATAACGGGGCCATCCTTACAGCGATCCTTATGGTCAATAATAGCACAAATAAAGAAGTCAAACACTCTCAACCCTTCTAAGTTAGGGTTGTACTGGTAACCTCAAAGTCCTCAAGAGTTCCTTTCTCCTGTGAGGGAAATCTACGTTTTCTCTTTCCGTTTGGCCACAATAGGAAGCTGCCCGTCTTTCCCTGTGTTACAGCACTATTCAGAAAAAGAAGTCAGCTAAAACAGGAGATGCAAAAACAATCAGACTTAGTTTTAATATTCAATGTATAAACTTTCATATTTTGGTGTTTCATTTTAAAAACAGAATATCTCAACTTGAATTTTAAAACTCAATAGCTAATAAAGATGATAAAATGTATCTGACAAAGATTTTAAAGTAGACATAATAAAATATGCTTCAATGAACAGCTGCAGACATGTCTGAAAAATATGAAAACAGAAAATGTCTCAGTAAAGAAACAGATTATTCAAATGAAACCAAATGGAAGTTTCAGAACAATAAAATAATAACTAAAATTAAAATTTTTAAACATTAACGCATGGGCACAGCAGAAGAAGGAAGGGGACAGAAGAATCAATGAAAGAAAAGAGAAAACAACAGAAGTTAATCTGGACAAACGAATTAAAATTTTCTGGAAAATACTAAACAGAACCTTTGAAATCTATAAAACATAATAATAAAAATAAAGCTAAAATACATCTAATTGCAAGCAAGAAAGAAGAAAAAAAACAGTATAAAAAGAGTATTACTAAAGTTAACAATTGCTGAAATTTCCCAGATTAGACAAGATTTACAGAGACATCATAGTAAACTTTAGAAATGTATTCATTTCCTTAATAACCATCATCTGCATTCAACATCCTGATGATAGCAAGAGAAAAAAAGTAATTGTATCTACCTGGGGAAAATGAATTAAATGACAGTATATTCCATCAGAAACTATGAAGACCAGAAAGCAATGGCACACGCACTTTTTACATATTACAGAAAAGAGTAGTCAACCTAGAACGAATATCTAATCAACCTAGAGCTAATGAACATTTCCTCGGGAAAGAAGAGAAAATAAACCAGTAGATAAGGAAAAATTTTATCAGCAAACCTTTCCTAAAATAATGTTAACTAGAGTAACAATAATGAAAGATTAATATATGAGAAAGTAGAAAAGTAAGTGTTAAAGGGTAATATAGTAGGTTTTTCTCCTTTTGAATTTTCTAAATTATGTTCAAGAATTTCTCAGAAATTATCAGACAGAAAACTAGAACAGAAGAATCCAACATCATCAAATAGAATCTAAATCAACATTTATAGAATACTTATTCCAATAACAGAAAAGCATAGATTCTTTTTCAAAAATGGAAGAAATATCTACCATGTTTTAGAAAAATTGTGCACTGGGAGTTAAAAAAGGATAAGCAAAAGAAATGAAAGGCGATGAAAAGTGTATTTCCATAGTTCATAGTGGAATCAAATGATAGGTGAACAGAATTACAGCAGGAAAATTTCCTATTGCCTAGAAATTAAACAGTAGACATAAAGAACCTAATACAATATAGTTCCAAATAATGTATTAATCAAAAGTCCCAAGAGAGGGCTGGGGATATAAAATAGGGACTAAGAAACTTACTTATCATGTATGTGGTAGATCACAGTTCAACTCAAGTCACTGTATATGATCTTTAAAGGATTGTTAGGAGTGACTCCTTAGCACAGAACCAGAAAGTTAGCCTTGAGTGACCCAAACTTTGTTGCATTTCCACAATGTAAGTCCCCAAAGAAAAATGTATATGTTGAAATAAAAGAAAATGAAAATACAGATTATCAAAATTTGGACTCAATCAAAAGTTGTTCTTTGTGGGAAGTTTGTAGTATTTTCTTCTAAAAAAAGGATAAAAAAAATCCTGTGTTTTTAATTATAAAGGCTTTCTTGTAAAAAAGATAAAAGTAATTGTTTTTTGATTTTATGTCACACCTTACAGTGCTCAGGACTATTCCTAGTTCTACTTCTGAAGACTACTCCTGGCAGTATTCAGAAGACCATGAGATTATCAGAGATGAAAGGAGGGCCAGCCACATGCAAGCCAATTTAGTTTAACCCCTATCCTATCTTTCCAATTTCAGAAAAGCAAATTTTATTTCCATCATATGATTCTACCTAAAGAAAATAGTTAAAAATGGGGGGAAATCACAATAAGCAAAAAGTAAAGAAATAATGAGAAGAAATCAATAAAATATGAAACAAAAATCTTGGCATACTCCTGATAATAAAACCAGACATAACAAAAATGAAAGCTAAACACCAATATTTCCCAATAATACAGGTGTAAAAAAGCTAAATAAAATATTAAAAAGTAGAATTCAGCAATGTTAAAACTATCACAAATATCCTGAGACTTGAAAATTTAAGAATAAGTCAATAATATTTGAAAAATCAATGAATCGGGCCCGGAGAGATAGCACAGCGGCGTTTGCCTTGCAAGCAGCCGATCCAGGACCAAAGGTAGTTGGTTCGAATCCCGGTGTCCCATATGGTCCCCTGTGCCTGCCAGGAGCTATTTCTGAGCAGACAGCCAGGAGTAACCCCCCTGAGCACCGCCAGGTGTGACCCCCAAAAAAAAATCAATGAATCGGGGCTGGAGAGATAGCACAGCAGTAGGGTGTTTGCCCTGCATGCAGTCAACCGTGGTTAGATTTCCAGCATCTGATATGGTCTCCGAGCCTGCCAGGAGTGATTTCTGAGCACAGAGCTAAGAGTAACCCTTGTGTGTCACTGGATGGCCCAAAAATTAAAATAATAATAATAATAAATGAATCAAATGTACAATCTACAATCTATCATATTGGTAGATGGAAAGAGAAAACTTAGATTAGAGATATAACTTGATGAATTGATTAGATACTGCATGCACAAGATTCAAATTTATTCCTGCAGAATACACAATCCGCTAATCACTGCTGGGAACAAACTCTGAGCCCATGAAAAGCCCCTGAGCACTGATAGGTATGGTCACCAAAATAAAAAAGTAAAAAGATTAATTAAAAAAAAAAAGATAAGAAAATCCAGGTAGTATAAAAGGTACAGTGATTAAGGTACTTTCCATGTTTGTACCAAACACAGTTTGATTCCTGATACTGCCTACGGTCCTCTGAATACTGCAGGAATAAGCCCTTAAGAATAGTCAAAAGAGGGGCAGGGAAGGTGGCGCTAGAGGTAAGGTGTCTGCCTTGGAAGCGCTAGTGTAGGACGGACCAGGTGTCCCATATGGTCCCCCCCAAGCCAGGGGCGATTTCTGAGCGCATAGCCAGGAGTAACCCCTGAGCGTCAAATGGGTGTGGCCCCCAAAAAACAAAAACAAACAAACAAAAAAGAAAACCAAAAGAAAACCCCATTCAAAATAGGTGTGACCCATCAATGCTATCCCTGCCAAATATTAAATACATTTTGAAAAAAAGAAAAGTAGTTCTATCAATTAATTCAGAAAATGTAAGAAAATTGAGCAGCCACTTACAATAAAGAACATCAGTAACAAATTGAAGGGGATTTCTTCAACTTAATAAAGAGCATCTAAAAATAACCTACAGCTAACATTTTAACAGTAAAATTCTGAATGCCTTTTCCTTAAGTCAGGCAGGAAAATTTCTTTTTTCAAAAGATGCCTATCCTTATTACTTTTATTATATTGTACTAGAAGTTCCAGTCAGTGCCAGTGAGTAAAAGGGAAAAAATAAAAGCATATAGATCTGAAGGCAAGAAATAAAACTGTCTATGCAGAAAATCCCAAGGATTCTACAAAACAACATTTAAAATGAATAAGTATTATGAGGTCAAAAGAAACAAGTTATACAAAAATCAAAATCTACTTTTTATCTGAGTAATGAACAAGTGGACATCAAAATTTATTTTTATAAACTAGAAATGAACACTTGAACACCCAAAAGTAAACAATACCATTTTAAAAGTTTAAAAGTTTAAGTACTTAATTATAAATCTAACAAAACATGTCCAGTGCATGTAATACTGAAAACCACATAATAGGATCTAGATAAATAAAGAGACATACTGTACTCAAAAACTGGAAGACTAAACAAAATTAAAGTGTCGTTCTTCCCAGATTTATGTACAGATCTAAGACAACTAGAAAAAACTCTCAACAAGATTTTTCTAGATACACTAGGAATAGAATTAAATTAAAATCTAGATTTTTATTTGGGAAGTTAAAAAAAACTACAATTTAAACTTTTGAAAAAATAAGATTGAGGTTCTCACAGAGATAGCACAACGGTACGGTGTTTGCCTTGCATGTTGCTTAGCTGATCCAGTATGGATGGTGGTCCCCCGTGCCTGCCAGGAGCAATTTCTGAGCACAGAGCCAGGAGTAACTCCTGAGCACCACCGGGTGTGACCCAAAATAAATAAATAAATAAATAAATAAATAAATAAATAAATAAATAAATAAATAAATAAATAAGATTGAGGTGTGAGAATTTGTTCTGATTTCATGATTTTAAGCTAAATTAGTATTAATGTAGGCTATACGTGTTAAACCAGACACATATATCAATGAAAAAATTTTAAAAACCAGAAGAGATCCATACAATGCCTGTCTTACTTAAGAACCTATTTATGACTTGAGAGCTATACCCAGTCAGTTTATTCCCAAGGACTCTCTCTACTCATGATTGCTCCTAGAAGTGCTTAAGGAACCAGGGAATGCCAGGGTTCTATACTAAGTTTCCCATACACAAAGCATGCACTACCTCTTTGAATAATCTTGTGAACTGCCTATCTTATTTTTGACCAAGGCACAAAATTAACTCAAAAGATTAATGCTAGCCTTTTCAAACAGATATCCACAAACAAAACAAAATGAAAACAAAACCAGAAATCTCCAGCCAGGGTGATATCTCAAAGGGTGAATAAAACACACACCATAAATATGGAGGTTTCCCATTTAATTCTGGGTCAGATGACCCCCTCCACTAGCACTGCCCTGTGTGATTCTTTTGGCCTCCAGCAACCTCAAGCCCTACCAGCACAACTGCTAGGCCAAGACTAGAAAAACAATCTAGTATTACCAAGAATGAGCCACAAGTGTTACCCAAGTAACACTGATAAAACAAATCCCAAAATAGTTTTTTTAAACCTAAAATTAGGGGCAAGAGCGGTGGCACAAGCGATAGGTATTTGCCTTGCACACACTAACCTAGGAAAGACCGTGGTTCAATCCCCTAGCATTCCATATGATCCCCCAAGCCAAGAGTAATTTCTGAATGCATAACCAGAAGTATCCCCTGAGCATCACTGGTGTGGCCCAAAAACTGAAAAAAAAAAAAAAAAAAACAAAACACAGAAAACTACATCTAATAAATGAAAAAACATAATAGGTAAGTAGCAATTTCTAAACAACTGAATAGGTAAATAAATATGCAAATGTAATTTTATTATATGGATTGTTATTTGATACTAAAAATAAATTTTGTTATGCCAGAGACATAATTCATTCTGTAAGACATTTATCTTGCATGCAGTCAACTTGGGTTTCATCTCTGGTATTCCAGAAGGTACTAAAAGCACCATTACTGAGCATAGAACCCTGAACACTGTGATGGATGAAAATGTTAAAATATTGAAGTGAAATAAAGCACACACAAGATATACCACATATTGTGGGATTAAATTTATATACAATTTTCTTAAAGAAGGGGACTAGTTTTATAATGAAAGAAAGAATACTGCTGTGTTCACTTTGGGAGAAGATGAAATTGACAGTTAAGTGGGTATATAAGCACTCTAAACTGATTTATGCCAATGATCATACTATTTGATAAAGTTATTAAAATTATTAAATTTAGACTTGGAATATGTCGAAATTATTTGTAAGATGCACTCTGTTGATGATGAAATGGCTAAATTAAATAAAACTACATTTTGAAGTAAATTACTAAAAGTCAAAATAGCATTCAGAATACACCATTATGATTTTAAAGTCACTAATGTTAAGTGACTATTAAATTTTTAATTTTTAAATTTAAACTTTAAATTTTATTTATATTTAGTTTAGTTTTGATTTGGTTTGGTTTGAGGAGCACATCTGGCAGCACTCAGGGGTTACTCTTGGCTCTGCACTCAGAAATCATTCTTAACAGGCTGGGAGATCATATGGATGCTAGGGATCTAACCCAGATCAGTCATGTGCAAGACAAACACCAGCAGTGCTATCACTCCTGTCCCTAAATTTTAAATTTTAAAGTCACTATTAAAACATTCTTCTTGTACATGATGTCCATCAAGACCATCAAGACCTTTCTTGTATTTCTGAACTTTACAGCATGAACCCATTTATTGTTTTTTCTAAACTCACCCTACTCACCCATATTTTCCTTTCTTACTTTAGTTGCAATAGTAAGTGGTCTCAAAAACTCTATCTACTCAGGCCAGAGCTATGGTGCAGCAGTAGGGCACTTTTCTTGCAGGCAGCTGACCCAGGACAGACCTAGGTTTGATCCTCAGCATCCCATAGGGTCCACCAAGCCAGGAGCAATTTATGAGTGCATAGCCAAAAGTAACCTCTGAGCATCACCGGATGTGGCTCAAATATCAAAAACAAACAAACAAACAAAAAAGTGACAAAGCCTTTATGAAAAATAACATGAGTAAATCTTCTGAATTAAAGGTGAAGTAAAGTGCTTTCAGACTTAAAACTGATACCATGAATGCACAGTCCATAAAAGTAAAAATTGTTAAAATGGGCTTCATTTAAATTTTCCGTATCTGCTTGCCAAAAACTCTATGAAGAATTAAGTAAAATACAAAATGGGAAAAAATAGTCACGTATCTAACAGAAACTTAGTATATAGAATATATAAATATTTCTTTCTTTTTTTCTTTTGTTTTTGTTTTTTGTTTTTGTTTTGTTTTTGGGTCACACCCGGCTGTACTCAGGGGTTACTCCTGGCTGTCTGCTCAGAAATAGCTCCTGGCAGGCACGGGGGACCATATGGGACACCGGGATTCGAACCAACCACCTTTGGTCCTGGATCGGCTGCTTGCAAGGCAAACACCGCTGTGCTATCTCTCCGGGCCTAAATATTTCTTTCTTAAAACAACTGATAAAATCTGATTTTATAATAGACAAAATATACTAAAATATATCTAGGAAAAATTGATAATATGACTGATCATCACAGAAATGGAAATTCAAGGTAAAAGGAGCTATCACTAAATATCCATTAAAACAGCTGTTTTTAAAGAAAGCCCTAGTAAAGATAGAGCATCTGTGTCATTCATAAATTGCTACCGGGAATGTAAAATAACACAACCTCTCTAGAAACATACTTGGCATTTTCTTTTCAATTCTGAAACTGGAGACTGGAGATGGTATAGCAGGAATGGCTCTTACTTTGTACCTAGCTAGTCCAGGTTCAATTTCTACACCCTAATGGTACCCATAAATTGGCCAGAATGCATAACTAGAAGTTAAGTCTTGAGCATCAATGTGGCTCTAAGACCAAAATTAAATGAGTGAAATTTTAAAAGTATAACAATAAATTAAAATCAGAACACGTAACTATCATAGGACCCAACAATTTCATTCCCATGTATTTATTCAAATGTAAACTATGATAATTCATATAAACACATGTATAAAACACTCATAGTTTATATATAAACACTAAAATGCAAATAATAGAGATGACTAGAAGAAGGTGAGTGATTAAATTATTATTCCTACTCTCTAGTCAAGGGTTTTTTTAACATCAAATGGCATCCTGTGGACCTCATATATCCTGTGGACCTGTGGATATTGTAAGGGTTCTGTCTACAGGTAAAAATTGTGCTGATGGTGTGTCACAGCATGAGACAAAGAGGCCAACAGTAGGATAAGTGGTGGGGGGGGAGCATAGGAAAGAAACAAGGTGGAAGGGGATCAATGTTTGAAAAACACTGCTTTAAAATAATATTTGGCAATAAAAGAAAACCACTTCTAAAGAACTTGTATGAAATCACTACAGAATTACTAGGTGAAAAAGCTAATCTCAAATACCACACATGAGTGATAGCAAGAAGTTAAGAAAAAGGTGGGGCAAAAACAAAGTATATGTGTTTTTCAAAAGAGATCCAAGTGCCCAGGAAAGAACTCAAAGTGCTAGAGCACTGGGGCCAGAGCAAGAGTACAGGAAGTAGGAAGCTTGCCTTCCATACAGGTAAGCTAGGTTTAATTCCCAAAATCCCATATGGTCCTCAGAGCCCTGACAGGTGGAATTCCTGAATGCAAAGTCAGAAGGAAGTTTGAGCACTGTTGAGTATGATTCAAAAAACAAAACAAACAAAAAAAAACAACCTTTTTTTAAATTGACTGCATAGTGCAATAACAAATTTATTTTTAAGATGCTTGTGCACATGTTTCCCTTGTGAACAGGTTCAGGTTTCATCCCAGCAAATATGGTTTCCTAAGACTAACCCCCAAGTACCAGGTAAGACCGAAACATAAAAAAATATGTGGAAATTATGAAGGACCCTTTTAGTGATAAAAATATAACCTACCTATATGTCCATACACTGATTATGATCTATTATACTGTGTTTTACAATAAGATGTTATCTACTGGAAATAGGGATAAAAAATTACTATAGTCTATGTACTATTTCTGATAACTGCATGAGCTCAAAATTATCTGCAAATGAAATGATACATTAAAAAAATATTAAAAGCAAGCCATGGATAAAGCTCAGTGATATAGCATATGATATATAATATAGCATATATTTATGATATACCATATGATATATGATATGGCAGTCATATTGTCAATAAAAATAAATTTATTATAATAAATTTATTATTAATAAAAATTAATAAAAAGCAAAAAGGTTTTTTACCTTCACATTCAAAACTTGAAAGTAACCTACAAGTTCTGAATTAAAGATTGGCAAATGTTCTTTGCAAGACCACAGACTAGGATTGTCAAGTGAGCTTTACTTCTCAGCAGATATCATTCATTATGGAAGTTACAATTACCATATACCTATAATAACTTGCATTTCAAGTCTTTTCTGTTCCTCCATTATCAAGACTTATCTCACTGATAAATTAATATGTCAATTTAGGTATCTGCAGGGCTTTCAAGATCAATATGTATACATTAAAACAAATCCTTTCCCTAGAGTCATTCCTCAGATGTATATCTCTTAGGGTCTTCCCAATTTAGATAATATGGAATACAAGTGGATACAAAGATAGGCATATATTGGGTCAAGAGAGATAGCACAGTGGTAGGCTGATCCATGTCAGACCTCAGTTCGATCCCTGGAGTCCCATATGGTTCCCCTAGCCAGGAGTAATTTTTAAGTGCATAACTATGAGTAACCCCTGAGCATCACCGGGTGTGGTCCCCCAAAAGCAAACAAACAAACAAACAAACAAAAACAAAGATAAGCATATAGTTTCCTCTGCTTTTCTCATATCTCTTCAGTCATAAAAACACCATCAGTTTTAATTTCTAATTGGAGGGTTAAATCATCTACTTTTACCTCCATTACTACCATCAGATCTAAGCTAACACTACAAGTCTCTAGATTTATGATTTCTCCATTCTGCTCTCAAAAGTATCCCTCCTGTAGCAACCAGAGTAATTTTCACAAAATGCAAATTAAAACACCCACTTCCTAAACTTTAAAACTTCATTGTTACCCAATTCAAAATCCATAATCTTACCAAAATATAAAATCCCACAATTTCTGATTTTCATCTTTATGACATAACCCTCTCAGCTTCTTTGCTAGCTGACAAGTTGTCACATCAGGGTCTTTGCACTTCCTTCTACTCCCCACAATCAACCTGATAAAGACTTATAATATTTTATATTACATTATATTATATTATCCAACACTTCCTCCAAGCTTGTAGATAGGCTTTTTATAGTCCATAGATTAGGATACGGCTTTAGTTAAATAATGAAGAAGTAGACCACAAGATAGTATAGTAGTTAGGACACATGTCTGGCACATAGCCAACTTTGGGTTTGATTTTAGACACCACAGGTCCTCTGGCATCACTGAGTACAGCCCTGGAACTTCCCCCAGACCCACATCCTGACCCCAGGCCTCCATCATTGCTGAGTATAGCCCTGGAGGCACTGAGCACCACCAGGATGGCCGAGGTATACTATTCTCAAACTCTTGCGCTAGACCACGGGCCTGGTTGGCTGAGATTCACCAGTGTGGGTTCCCGGGACTATTTAGCACTGGTTGGGAGCCTACCCTTCCAACATAATACACACAATAGAAATAATAATAGAAATAATAATAATAATAATAATAATAAAGAGTTAAAATCTCAAATAAATCTGAGACTTGGTGATAAATCAAAGTTTTGGGGTTTTTTTGGTGAGATAGAAAAGCACCTGATAAGTAGTGCATTTAATTGGTCACTTAAGTCTCTCCTTCCTGAAAGGGATCCAGAGAGATCACATTTTCTATCAAGAACATGGAATGGGATGGATGAGGGTGGGAGATAGGTGGTAAAAGAACACCTCCAGGGCTGGAGTGATAGAACAGCAGTAGGGCATTTACTTTGCATACTGCAGATCTGGGATAGACTCAGGTTTGATTCCCTGCATCCATTGGGTCCCTGGAGCCTGCCAGGAGAGATTTCTGAGTCAGAACTAAGAGTAATCCCTGAGGACTGCCAGGTGTAGCCCCCAAACAAAACAAAACAAAATAAAACAAACATCTCAAGCAAGACACTCATTAAGCCAAAACAGAAGCAGCAAAGCAAAGTTCTCACCTAGGAGCAAGTGGCAGTGGCTAGAAAATGAGTAAAGAAAAGAGGACATAGAGTTGCTGAGGTACAACACTAGAGAGGCCCAGAGACAGATTTAGAACAATAAGCACTAGAGAAGGGACCTATGTTACAGTGTTCCTACTTGCAGATGTCATACCAGGTGAGCATACACTTGACAGAAAAGAATGTTGGGAAAAGACCAGCACATCATGCACTGGAGGTGGGGAGATGCCACAGGGATGGATCAGGTAATCTTAATCTGGACCTGGTATGTGTGATATATTGGTAAAGATATCACTGGGAAAGGATGTAGGTTCAGCTAATTAAACTGTATAATAAGATATGCCTACTATGATAAGATAGGCCCAGAGATGTCTATGGCTCAGAGGTAGAACAAGGTAGAGAAATTTACCTTGAATATGGGAGGCCCTGGGTTCATCTCCAATCCTAAATAAAGCCTACTTGATGATCTTTTTTTGTTTTTTGGGGTGTTTGTGTTCTTTTTTTTTGGGGGGGGCACACCTGTTTGATGCTCAGAGGTTACTCCTGGCTATGCACTCAGAAATCGCTCCTGGCTTGCGGGTACCATATGGGACGCAGGGAGATAGAACCATGGTCCGTCCTAGACTAGCACTTGCAAGGCAGAGGCCTTACCTCTAGCACCACCACTCCAGCCCCATTGATGAGAAATCTTGACATCTATCTTCCTTAGACATCTAAGTATGAAAACTAATAATTCTCCTAGTAAGAGACCTGGCCATCTGTGGTCAAATTTCATGAATTCCTGTGATCTTGAATGTCTGATTCCAAAATTGTGGTATCAGTTTTTTTGTTTACAAACCACCATTCTGTGATATTTTGGCATAATACCCTGAATTTACTAGAGAGATTGAAGTGATTTTTTTTTCCTAAACTGGTTGATGCTGGATCCCCAAAGAGCTCCCAGAACAGGAAAGGGATTCCCAATCCCCTATCCCCTAGGACGGGGAAGAGATCCTGACAATATTTATCCAGGGCAAATAATCCACAGAGACAGGAGTGTTAAAAAGGCAAAAAGGTCGGATGCAGAATCCTTTGTCAGCCTGCTAGCAGCTCCAAAAGGCCAGAGCCCAACAGCTGGCTGCCCAAAAGACCCTGACCTCCTAGCTTAACACCTATTTATTAGGATCTGAACAGCGCCCCCCACCTGAAGGTCATAGGTGGGAAAGCAGACAGGGAAAAGAATATTGAAGAGAAATATTGTAAAGGCCTCCATATATTTAACAGGAGATAATACCAGTACTAAATAGTATAATGCTAGTACAACAAGAAAATAAAAAATTTTAAGTGACTTTGAAACAAGGAACTAAACATTTTGAAGACCATTCTAGATAAAGCTTTCATTACCATGAAAAGACAGTTAAAAACATCTATGGGAAGAGTACAAAAGAAGAGAAACTGTACGCTCAGTTTTTCTACAGATTACCTAAGGCACAATTAGAGTATGCATAGAAATGTGGACAGACAAGACCACCTTAATGAGATACTAGGTAGAAATGAGGAACAGTTTAGTGAAAACTGGAAGAAAAGTCATGGTTGTGGATGAACTGATTGTGCTAAAATTGTAGGAAGGTAGAACTTAGAAATAATTCAACTGTGGATTAAGCTGAAACTTTTTCCAAGCAAATGTTGAAGGTTAGTTTTTCTTAAATGCATAGAGTAAAATGTGACAATAAAGAATATAAGAATAAAAATAAAATCTTTTCAGTTTTAGGACCACACATGGAGATACTCTGGGCTTCCTTTTCGCCATGTTCAGAGAATACTCCTGGAAGTGCTCAGGGGCCTGTATGCAGTGCTGAGAATCTAACTCAGAATAGCTACAAGCAAAGAGGGCTCCTTGTGTTATCTCTCTGGCCTCAAAAAGGAAGAGCTACCAGGATTATAGCACTTCTTCCACATGCAACTGACCAGACTTTGATTCCTGGAAACACATATGGACCCATGACCACAGTTGAAAGTGACCTTCAGCACAAAACTGGGAGTAGATCCCAAGTACCACCTAGCATTACCTCCCCCACAAACATAAAATTAAAAAAATTCTTAGTTTTTTTGTATTTGGTAAATAAGAAAGCACATTTATAAATGACCTCCAAGGGTGTGGTCGAGAGCTTTTGATAAGAAAACTACAATGAGCATGAACCAGTAATTTATCAACCTATTTAGCAGGAAAACAGTCAATTTGAACTAGAAGAAAAAGAAGACAGAAATCAAGGCTGGTTTTGGGAACTTAGAATTTAGAACTCTTCTTTCACGAGTATATACTATTCTTCAAGATAATCCTCAAGGAAGAAAAATCCATTCATGCCCCAGGATGATACAGATACCACTGGGGCTTTCTCTTGTTTCTACAGTGAGCAAGCAATGTCTAGGTTCCAGTAAATGAGAAGAACTCCAGCCAAGGCATTGAGAGCCTGTTCCTACATAGCTGTGTGAGTTAGCTATTTCACTTAGATTTTAAAGGATGGAACTGTCAGGATCAACAGTCACAGGTATCCACATTGAAAGTGCACAGAGGGCAAAGAAAAGGCTGCTGGAGTTCCACTGAGAAGTATCCAGCAGATCCACGACTGTGAGGCTTCGTCACAACCCCAAACCAATAGAGCTAAATGTGAACCCAAGGCCCAGTGTGTCTGGGCAAGCAGAACATCAAGTTTAAGGTGATTCTTGAGTCCTAAATATGTTATGTACACTATTCCCCTTCCCATCAGGAACAAGACTCTATGACTCCTACCAGTACATTCTGAAAGCATATAACAGGCTTGATTTCAGGTTCAACACTACTAAAGAATTTGTCTCAGAATAAATCGTATCTTGAACCTGACATAAGACTAAGAAGAGACCCTTACCAGTAGGGTTACTATGAAAGAATTAATGCATACTGCATGTAAGATATGATTTGGGTGTGACAATGGGCAATGTTACTATGTTAGAAATGTATCCCTATGCCCAAAAATCATGTGCTCAAATTCTAATACTCAACATAAAAATAGTTATCACCAGGGAGAACTTTAGGAGGTTCTTGCTTAGATTGTATGGGTGGAGTCCTTAAGAATAGAATTAGCCTGCCAATGCAAGATTACAACTGATAGGGCTTTTACCTTGCATAAAATCAACTTGTAGCCAACTTGGGTTGGATACCCAGTATCCTACATGGTCCCCTGAGCCAGCACTTCCTGAGCACAGAGCCAAGAATAAGAACAGAGTACTTTTAGGAATAGCCCCAAAACAAACACCAACAAAAAGAAACTCAAAACCTGAAAAAGCGAAAAACCTAGAACACTGATTTTTAACAATTCTTTGACATTCTGTAGGCATTCAGGGCAACTTCATATCTACTATATACTTTGTTTTGAAGGTTGTTAAGTTTATTGTGTGAAAAAAAATAATAACTCATGTTGAGATCAAGGATGTGATCCAGCAGTGAAACACTTCTATTACATGTATGATGCCTTAGACTGGAGACCCAGAATAAACAAGCAAATAAATACACAAATTTTGTGAATAAATACGGAAATTGATGTGAAAGTTTATCAAGTATTAATGTTTGGAAGCTCCACCCATACATTTAATCAACAAAACAAAGAAAAATCCAGGAAACTAACTATTGGAATGTTCCACATACAAAGTTCTTTGAAGTTTTCAATGATATGACTGAGTCAGGGACACAGTTCAGTGGTAGAACACATATACATTCTGTGTAAATCTTGAGTTTCATTCCCACACACATACATACAGGCATGTGCACACATACATAAATATACATCTAGAAACTCTGAGTAGCAGCTTGGAGAGTGTGTATATATATATATGCTTATATTTTAAAATTCTATAGGAATTATTTGTAATAATTTTGATGTTCTCCTCAATATCTTATCTTCAATCTCAAATGAAGCATGTATAGTCTGTAGAGAGCTAATGAAAAAAGTTGTAATAATAATATGAAATAAAATGAAGAGCCAAAATTATACGACTATTTCAATCATGTAAAATATGCTTATCAAAGTAGAAAATGTAATTTGAAATATTAAAGCCAAAAAATCAAAGTGTCACTTTTGGCAGGATATTACTACTGTTATTTTGACAGCCTCAGATTAAGAAGATTGGAATGTGGGGGCCAGAGAGATAGCAAAGTGGTAGGACATTTGCCTTGCACACAGCATATCCAGGACGAATGGTGGTTCGAATTCCAACATCCCATATGGTCCCCC
The DNA here is from genome assembly GCF_024139225.1 of Suncus etruscus. Taxonomy (NCBI): domain Eukaryota; kingdom Metazoa; phylum Chordata; class Mammalia; order Eulipotyphla; family Soricidae; genus Suncus; species Suncus etruscus. The sequence continues at coordinate 88,114,757 of NC_064860.1, read as the reverse complement.
GAGCCTGCCAGGAGCGATTTCTGAGTGAAGAGCCAGGAGTAACCCCTGAGCAGGTGTGACCCCAACACAACAACAACAAATAGAAGACCAGGACGTGAAGAATATTCAATCAAATTTCTACTAGCCAAAAAGCTAGGGAAGAAGCACAGTCTGACTACATTTACTTGCAAGTCTTCTTCTTTCACTCACTGTGAGTAAAACACTTTATAAAACATATACTTTCTTTAGAAGAACAGTGCATCTAATTAAATCATTCTTGAGTGTGAGTCTTACACATTTGTATCAGTCTTGTTTTGACTACGAATTTTCAGTGGAACCTGATGAAGATGCGAAGATGTATATAGACTGGCCCAAGGCTATTCATTCTTGGGAAGCTTCTCTTTTCTTTTTACTGAACTGTTTTTGGTAAAAATATATAATAAAACATAAAGGGAGGAAGCGAACTTATTTTCCTATAAATCAAAAGCAGGAAAAATAAACCTGATTATCTGAACTTTTACTGCATCACTAGAGCTTTCCTAAAATAATAGGTATTCTTGAAAAAAATCGGTTCCATTTCAAAACTTTTAAGGAAATGAGTGCCTCAGTTTCTTAATTTGCTAAATAGAAGACGGGCATACTTCTCTCTAGATACTAAAAAGTGTCCATTGTTGTTATTGATTACAAACAGAATGATACTACTTTACACCTCTACAATCAACTATGAAAAAGGGGGGGAGGAGGAAAAATGAGGAAGGGGAAAATTAAAGGAGGGGGAGACAGAGAAACAGAGACTCAAAAAAAAGACTTCAGGACCTTGGTGATAGTGCAAGCAGTAGGGCATATGCCTTGCACACGGCTGACCCAGGAAGGACCTGGGTTCAATCCCAAGCGTCCCATATGGTCCCCCAAGCCAGGAGCAATTTCTGAACGCATAGCCAGGAATAACCCCTGAGTGTCGGCGGATGTGGCCTAAAAACAAACAAACAAAAACCTCCAAGAACTCTATTCTCTGCAGATAATTTAGGAATGTGCTAGTCACTGCACTCTTTTTACTGCTTTATGCAGATCAGTGAATGAGTAACAAATCAAAAAAAAAAAAATTAGACTAAAAATTCCTGAAGCATACTGAAAGAAATATGGCAAAAGGAATATGGTTTTATGTCCTTTCAATTTTCTAAGGTTTATCCTAAAAGACCAGTGGTATCTGTATTTGTGTTGTGATCAACAGAGAAATGGAGAAGTCAGTTGAGTTGGTTTTGCAGACTTAGTAAGAGGTGTATGATACTAGACAAGACATCTACTTATCTGCAAGGTATGTTTTATGTTTATCATAATCAGGACTACAGTAACAAACTCAGCAAATTTCCTTTTAAAATAAATACTTGCTAGAACTGGAGAAATTGTACATGGGCTAAGGCACTTATCTGCATAGTCTATCCAGTCTATCAAGGTTCAGCATTGAATAAGAACCTCTGAGCATAGCGCCAGGAAAAAACCCAGAACACAGCTGGCTTTGCCTACCACCTGCCCCCCTTCAACAACAACAAAAAAATCTTACGCCAGTAGTTCAAAGGAATGACATGGATATAATTTTATTTTTATTTTGGAAAGCAATTTTACCACATAATGAATATAAAAATTAAGATATGCAATAAAGCCTAATAGATTTTTATTAATAAACAGCAAGCACTGAACAGTGTATTGCAGACACAGGACAGAGGGGCTAGAAAGTTCTCAACAGGCTGAGCAAATGCTTGGCATGCAGGACACCTAAGTCCCAGTGGCACAAGGCCACTAAAATCACCTGAGACACCAAGTTGGGAGTAGTCCCTGAGCACCACCATATGCAACACAAAATGCCTACCCTACCAATCCCCAAAAGAAAGAAACACTTCAAAGATGGACTAACTTAATATAAAGGCCAATATAAAGGTCATACTGTGAATTCAAATTGGCTTCAACTTCTGGTTCAAGGACTTGCACTGGTCCATGAAAATTTCCTGATGATTTCAATTCCCCCTACCTCATGAGGAAGCTACAACAGCAAAAGACGCCACACTAGCTAAAAATCATAATTTTATAACACTGGATTTAATTAATAAAATATTATCTCTATTGACTTTTGTTTCTGTATTAATTTTCAGTTGGTCCATGAATTATTTCTCCTATATTCAGGAGCCCACAGAAATATATAGAAGAATACTTGTCTATATCATTCTTTTTTTTTTTTTTTTTTTTTTTTGGTTTTTTTTGGGCCACACCCGGTAACGCTCAGGGGTTACTCCTGGCTATGCGCTCAGAAGTCGCTCCTGGCTTGGGGGACCATATGGGACACCGGGGGATCGAACCGCGGTCCGTCCAAGGCTAGCGCAGGCAAGGCAGGCACCTTACCTCTTGCGCCACCGCCCGGCCCCGTCTATATCATTCTTTAAAGTTACTACTATGTGCATAAAATTCTGATAGTCAATTGGAAACATCACCCTCCCTATGTGGAACAATTGATTCCTTAGGTTTTTCCTCTTAAGTTTCACAAGTATAAATATGAATTCTGACAATACAATGAGAATAACGAAACAAAATAGATTTTTTTAAAAAACCACAGGAAAAGAAGACTTAAGTACAGTTAACGTGAAAAAGACCTAAGCGTGGCTGATTCCAAGCTAAACATGAGTCAACAGTGTGTCCTGACTGCCAAAAGAACTAAAGTAATCTTAGCCACCACTAACAGAATTGCAACGTCCAGAACAAGGAGCTTGTAGCTCAACTGTGTTCTCTGCATCCTATGCTGGTCCCCCAGGGATAACAGGGAACAACTGATAAGGAACAGGACCTAAAAAAACATGTTCTGAAGACTGAAGAAACTACAACTCTTTCATCCAGAAAGCTAGGTCTTAGGGAAGAGAGGATATTAAATATCTGGAATAAGCTGTAAGTGACAGAGTTCAGACCCAAGAAGGCACATACTGAAGATCTGATGCTCATTTCCACTGCAGGAGCTGTCTCCACAGTGAGGATTTGGACAATTCAAAACTGTCAACTCTAGCTATACCTTAGTAACACCTGGGAATAGTTTTAAATCTACCAGTGCCCCACCCCCTACCAATTAAATTACTCTCTCTGGGAGAGGGCCTGAGCAATGGCAGGTAATAAAAGCTCTCTAGGGGTTTCTAATGTGCAGTTAAGCTTGTGAATGACCAAAGTAAATAGAATCCGGGTAGCCCTGTCCATATTGTGGTGGAGGGGATTCCTTCTCAGACCCCTGCATTAGATCTACTTCCAGATCTTTTCCTTTTATGAACTTTCGATATTTTTACCTTGTTAACATTATCCTCGCTGAGCATGAAGATTAACTTCCTCAGCAAATATTTGAGAAGAAATAAAGCTTAAATAGTATAGTCATTTAAAGGAAAAATTTAGGTTTGTTATAAAAGCTAGTTTATTCTATTCATAATGCACAGACGGTTTCAATGCCTGCAAAACAATAGTATCATCAGCTTTATACTTAGATAACTAAATAGATTTGGTTTTGAAATTTGTAAATTTATAGCATGCTGACATTTAAGAATTCATAAGATAATTTTTAAAATCCAGTAGAAATTACTTTATGGTTTGTGCTGTGTCACTAGTAACTTATCCAATGTAACAAACAAATACCTATTATTTTTTCTATTATTTTTTGATTATTTTTATTAAATGTTCTATCAATTTATTAACTTAAATTTTTTTAACTTCCTAACAGAACAGCCTAGGTTTATTTTTTTTAAATCAATACAGAGTTCTCCACATTTCCTTTGATGCTTGTTGTGCTCCAATTCTTAATTATATTTTTTGACTACTGAAGAGAAACATTTAGAGTTATTTCCTAATAATCTTTGAAAAGATACATCCATATGTGTACCAAAATGTCTGGCCTTTTCTCAGTCAGACATATACATACAGTAGGGCTGGGATATATATGCGTCTAAATTTCAGAGGCCCCTCTAACTTTTCCACTTTGATATAAGCCACTCTCTAAACTTTAAAACTTTCACTTTAGGTTTCGGCAAATCATCAACCATTTCCTTTAACTTTTGCCATCTGTCAATGCAAAAGAAAAAAAAAAGCTTCTAATGAACCTAAAGCTTCTAGGCTACTTGACGTCTCTCTCATTAATCTCTGTCATGTGATTCATAAATAATGAGTGAGGTATTAAAGATCATCATCTGTTTACAGAAAACCACCACCGAAAGAGCCTGGAATAACACTGTGTATTAGACTAGACTTATTCAGTCTGACGGAGCATTTCCTGAGCCCTGATGTGGGGACGAAGCACACATTTAACCTTTCTACCAATAGCTGGTTGTACCACGTTTTAAGTAAAACTGCCCGTTCCTAATCAAAACACTGAAAAGAATTACAATCCCACAGCCAGCTTAACAGCTGCTGGGAGGACAGTTTGCTCCACAGCCAACAGTCACCTTTCCATTTTTTCAAGCACATACCTCACAGAAATGTTTTCAGTGCAGCAGTCTCTTACAGAGCTGGTTCTAACACCGGCACGGTGACAACAATTTCATGATGATTTTGCTTTTTCAGCCTGCCCCTTTCTCTTTTTCTTTTTTTAAATCCATGTTTCTCCCTTCATCCCCCCCAAAGAAAACCAAACCAACAAGACTTCCACAAAGCCTAACTTAAGACTTCTGAATATAATAGTTTCAGTGAACGCAGACCAGCTTTAGAAGGAGAACAGCTTTCATGAGAAGCAGGAAGCTGATCTGAGCAGCAGAGAGCAGGGATGGGGCGGAGCAGAAAGGAACTGAGCTGGGGGGAGTGAAGCACAGACCGTCCTAGCAGCCTCTAGTTACTTATTGATAGTTTCATCTTATAGCACAAATGTCTGAACAGGACAAGCATTTCATCCTGCCATACCTTTTCTTCCTTTCCTTTTACAAATCTCTGTCAATCTGGTCAACTATTACACAGGGGGAAATGAGGCCTTCCAGCCTCGCCAGAGCCCAGTTGCAGGGAAATGATGTAAGCTCCCCACCTCCCACCAGCCCCTGCTCTGCCAATCCACCTCTCCTCTGACCTATAACATCCCTCCCTCCCCCAGGGCCACTGGCCCGGGGCCTAGAGGCCCCAAGCCCCTAGCCACGTTCTACTGTGTGGCAGAAAGTATTTGCTAGGGGACAAAGAATATTTTTGTCTTGAGGAAAGTCTTCCATGAAAAATCAAATTCCTCTCTATTTAAAAAATAATGCTGAGTCCACAAAGGCTAGTCAATCCCTAGGAAAAATAACATCAAATAGGCTTGAGATGAGAAATGCAATTTAGCAAAAGGTAGCAGAAGGTGTGACTTAGGAAAGGGTGTAGGAAAGGGAGCTCCGAGACCATTTCTACTATTCCAGTACCACTTCTGTGACCTTCGACAATTGTATTAATTCCTCAAGATTTATTTTATGTAAAAGAAAAGAGTCAATATAAATTGTACCTGAGATCTCCTATACTGTTGTGATTTTAAGTAATGTAACTAATGGATACCAAAAAGAAAATGGTGAGGAGTAAAAAGTAATCCGAACATAGACACTGTGATTCTTGTTTATTCAAATTTCCAAGTAATTTCTTACACTAAGCAATTTAACATATGCTTTGTGAAAGCACTGGTAGGTATTCTGAAAGGAAGATAAGCAAAAGATATATATATGTGTTTGTTTGTATGTGTACAGTAGAATATATATATATATATATATATATATATATATATTTAAAAAAAGTTACAGGTATTCAATGTTAATAGTGATCTGGAGAATTTACTGAGAATTAGGATCATGAAGACTAACACTCAGTAAAGAGTGACTTATAAACAGATGCATGGAAGAAGTTCCTACTATGATAGCAGCCTTAGGCAACAAACTATTTACCTAGGTCAGCAGTTTTAAGTTTAAAGACATATACATATACAATAATATAGAAAGGGAAATAAGAGCAATAATACAGAAGGTAGGGTGCTTGCCTTACCTGATGAGGCAAGGTGGGTTCAATCCCCAGAACCCACATATGTAGATACTCCCAGCACTGCCAGGAGGGATTCTGGAACCCTAAGCACGGACAGGTGTGCCCCTCCCTCAATTAACTTTCTTTCATTTAAGAACCCATAATATGTATGTATTCTGACAATACAGTTGAGCACAGAATAATTCAATGAGGGTAGGCAAATTCCTGGAAACACACAGGACTTCCCAAATGATTATGAACTAGGAATCAACAGGACTAGGGATAGTACAATTTTCAGATCAACTTTTTGTTTGTTTGTGGGCTACTACACCCAGTGGTATTCATGTGCATTCAGGAATTACTTCTGGTAGAGCTTGGGGGACCATATGGGATGCTGGGAATTGAACCTGCTATACTATGTCTCCATCCCCATAGAACAATTTTTTTCTAAGCATATTCCCAAAACTGATTTACTCAAGATCCCCCCTGAAAAGCAAAGCTTAGGAAGGCAGGAATACTTTCTTTTCTAATGACCTTCTCTCAACTTACTAAAAAATTGACAACTTAAATGCTTCACTTATCACAAGTATTACTGACACAGTTTTTATTAGGGGGTGATAGAGGGGAGAAATGGGGGAAGGGAACTGGGTAGGACACAAGGAAGACATTAGAAAGATTAACAATGAAAAAGTAATCGTACTTTTCAGTCTTTTGCAACTCACGTTGTTTTGCCAACCTTACCTGAAAATAAGCTGGAGGGTCTAATTTGCTCTCAGTTGAAAATCAGTAATAATTTTAAATGACAGATCCCTATGTTTTTAATATAATTCAGAAGAAATGCAAAAAATCAAGTTATCCTTCTATGATACTTTCATCTTCTACATATTAGTTGTGTAAAAAAATTCAGTGAATATATTACAAATATTGCAAAATATTACAAATGTAATAGGTAATATTACATTTTACAAAATATTACATATTACAAAATATTATATATGTAATATATAACATTATATATTACAAAATATACAAACTATTTCTACAAATAATATTCACTAATATGTGAACTTTTAAAGCACTAATGAACTAAACAGCAATTTCCAGTAAAATTGTACTATTTCTTAATACATTTATAAAAATGTATATAATTCACATAACATTTTTATGAATTAAAATCACTATTAAAATAACAGAATTTAAGGAAAGGCAATCAAAATTTGCATAAGATTAATAGGATGAACCAAAATGTATTTTTGGAAGGGGGAGAGGAAGGAATTCGGGTGATCAGATACTAGTACTCTTGGCTCTGTGCTCAGGGAATCACTCCTGACAGTGCACAGAGATCATACATGATAGTAAGGATCAAAGTTGGCTCTGAGCCACATCAAAGCAACATGCCCTAGCCTCTGTACCATCTCTCCAGACCCCAAAACAAAAATTTTAGAACAATACCTAAGAACTAAATTTGGCAGAGTGAAAAAATATATATTAATAAAGATTGCAAAGAGAAAACATAACATTCTCTTAGGCCACACCATTTTCTTAATCCATACCAATACTAGTAGACCATTAAAAGGGTAATCACGACTTACTGGAGGACTAATCTTGCCTCCACTGAGTCATCTCAGATAAGCCGGGTCTCTGGACTGGGATCCTTACAGCCTTCTAGGGAACGGAGCAGGCAGAGTTCCCACCCTGCCCATTGGTTCCCCATCAACACTCCTGGTATAAGCAGTCCAGCTTTAGAGCTCCCTGGCTAATCTCAAAGACACACCAAGATGCTGAATCCACTCAGTTCCACAATTCCTGGACAATTGAAAATTTTATTGCACTGACAGCCCAGTAGCAGTCAAATAAATTAGATACAGAAAGTTACGTAGAAGCCTGCTAAGAAGCTCCAAGAGTGAAGCTCTTGGAAGGCTCAACTAGCATCAAAAGTCTCAGTAAGTTCTCAATGTTGTCAGTAGCACCTTTGTGAGATATATGTAACAAGAGATATAAAATAAATTATTTTATGTCTACTAAAGTGGCAGGCTTAAGGGGTAGGCAGGAAACTGGGGACAATGGTGGAGGGAAGGTCACACTGGTAGTAGGAAAGGTGTTGAAATATTGGATATCTGAAATAACTGTATTATCAACAACTTTGTAAATCACAATGCTTTAATAAAAGGAAAAGAGTAGTACATAAAAAATGTTGTATTTTATATAGATAGTCTTGATTTAACTGAATAAATTTAAGACATTATAACCATTGTACTTAAAAAATATATCAGTATTTGCAATTAGCAACATTATGTCACTGACATGTGATTTGACCTTATGATAAAAATTTTAATTTTGTTAATGAAGAAATATTTGAAGTGTATTCCATCATTTTCAAAACTCTTTCCATGAAGAACAATTATTCAATGTGCCAATATTCCTTTCAAGTGACACTACACGTATTTAAGTTAACACTAAGAAATAAGGAACTTCAAGAAATAATCAACTAAGTTTCACAGTTACATACGGTTGTATTCTTTGCAAAGAAAAGTTTTGTATCCCATTGTTAAATTATTATTCATGAAAACTTTCCATACATGGAAGAGTCCATTTTGTTAGGCCACACAAAGATTGCCTCACTCTTATTAGCGGTTCACAGATAGTAATTACTCAAACAAAAACTGCATAGATTTCATATGCTGTTCCCAAGACCTGTATCTGTGTTTTTTACAAACAAGCTGGGGGATGTGGGTTTCAATGTCAACCCTAAACAATCACAAGCTGCCAGTCCCAGACCCCAATACTGAAGTTTTCTTAGCTTCAACTTTTTTCTTCTCTATAAAGTTAATTATACAGTCTTAATTTTCTTACAGACTAAGATGAATTAACAGGTTAGTATGTTTTGTTTGTTTTTTTTTTCCTTTGGTACCACAACCAACAGTTCTCCAGACTTATTCCTGGATCTTTGCTAAAGGATCACTCAGGATGGGGCTCAGGGAAACGCATGGGATACTAAGGATCAAATCCAGGTCAGCTACATGTAAAGAAAGTACATTACCTGCTATTCTATCACTCCAGCTCAGAATCGCAAAAGTCAGTATTATTTCTTTAAAAATGCCACCATAAAAAAACTTCAAGGGATCTAAGAATTTTAATCATTTCAGTTAGACTCTCTCTCCATCACTTTGAACTACTGAGTAAATGCATAAATCTTCTCTCTATTCCAAATCTATCAGTTGTGGAAGTTAGCCAAAAAAATTTCCTTAGTCTGCTTAATTCTGATTAAAAAAATGGTATAAAATACATAAAATTTGGGATATTTCCAGAAATCATATAGTTCTAGATCAAAGATGTAATTCCATGAAATGTTCTAACAACTCAACCTCCTTAAGACATTGAAAAGATTCACAAAAAGGAAAGGTCCAACATGAAGTTATGATCCTCATTTACTGTATGTCAAGCTCATCCTCCTAATCACAGTGGACAGATACACCTTTGTTTTATTATTTGTTTACTGTATGTGTGTATCTGTATGTATATTTGCTTATTATGTCATTTGGTAGTCTAAAACTTTTAACTATTCAACTCTCCTGTTATTTCCAGTTACTGATTATTTCTGAGTGTAAGTATTTAAAAGACCTGTTCAAGATCACATGGGCAGGTTCATAAAGGTCATCAGTCCTGAAGATGGATGGTCCAGCAACGTTTGCTACTATATACACTTTCCTCACTGAAACTGCTGATACAGTTGGCCAAACTGCAGTGAGAAGCTGTGGCAGCAGCATTCCTGCTTTGTTCTATGGCTCGTACAAGACACACCATGTTTTAAAGAATAGGCATTCTGGAATTATGAAGGTCTGAGTTTTAATCCAGATCATGTGCTATCTAACAAAGTTTTTACTCTTCTAAGCTTCAATTTCTCATTAAAAATAATAATGGCAATTATAATATTATTGGGGACGAAAGGAAATAGTGTCCTTATTAGGGATGTAGCCAAGAAGCAGATAGATAGATAGATAGATAGATAGATAGATAGATAGATAGATAGATAGATAAAATCCAAGGGATATATATATCCCTTGGATTCTATCGCCATGCTAAAAATAACAAAAAAATAATCAAACAAAAAACAAAGAGTGTTGGGTTGTAGAGATATAGTACAGCGTGAATGAGGCAGGCCAAAATTTGATCCCCAGCACCACAAATGGTCCCCTGAACCCCACAGGAAGTCATATGTAAGCAAGATGTACTGTTGGCTGTGGCCCAAAAAAACAAGTGTCCTCACATCACAGTGATTACAAATTTGAGCTTTCTAAGTAGTAGTTAGCATTTTTAAGCATTTAAGCTTTTATTATGAGATATATGTAAATCAATTTTACTTTCATCTATAGTCCCATGGTCTGGTGGATACTTCTAACTTTCCAGTTTATAGAGGAGCAAAGACTTATAAAATAAAAAGAAGATAAAGCAATTTGCCTAGCCTTGCAGAGTCAAGAAGTATACAAGGTGGTACCCAAGTTACACAGCCTGAAACAGTCTTAAAACTCTCAAGTAGGGGCCGGGTAGGTGGCGCTGGAGGTAAGGTGTCTGCCTTGCAAGCGCTAGCCAAGGAAGGACCGCGGTTCGATCCCCCGGCGTCCCATATGGTCCCCCCAAGCCAGGGGCGATTTCTGAGCACATAGCCAGGAGTAACCCCTGAGCGTCAAACGGGTGTGACCCAAAAAAAAAAAAAACCAAAAAAAAAAAAAAAAAAAAAAACTCTCAAGTAATGTGAGCTGCCTCTCTGGGAACTAATATATTGGAAGCATTACCTTTATTCTAATCATTGTCTCCTTGTCACCATTAACAGTATAATTACCAGATCTCTCAATATTTAGTCTAGATAAATAAAATAAAAATATTTAGTCTAGAGGGCCTTCAGGTCTATAAGTCACCCAAGGGGAAAACATAAAAAACTGATAATCTGACTGACACTGACAAAAAAATTAGGTCTTCATGAAAGACAGGAAGGTAATGGTCACTGGAAGAAAATAGATAGAAAAGGATAGAAGTTTAAAAGATCTAAAATTAACAGCAACAAGGAGAAAATAGCTTACAAAAATAAAACGTATTTCTATAATTTATCATTGCCTAAAGGAATACTTAAATATGATAAAGTTCTGGTTGGTGATAAAACTTAACATCTACTTAATAACTGTTATCTGACCCTTGAGTGTGATCATTTTAATTACCTCTTAAAGATGATCTGATACAGGCATAATAAAAAGCTCTTGCCCCTGAAAGTAGCAGAACCCAGAAAAAACTCTCTTTCCACCAATAAACTGCGAACTATTCCTTTGTGTTGTTTGGGACAGCAGTGATGATCAAACCAGAGCTTCACACATGCAAAGTAAGCACTCTATGTCAATGAACTGCATTCCTGGTTTCCTCTGGCAAATCTCAAATCAAATATGTTTGTGCACTGTGTTTCTTAGTTCTTCTGAATAATTGTGTTTTGAGGTTTAAATCTATTCCACTTTTATCTATGGCTTGGGTCCAAATCTGAAATGTTTTATTTTGTCTTTGGGAGATTATTGATATCACAGTCCACACATTTCCCTCAGGTAAGAATTAGGCTGCACCCTACTTTCCTGTAAACACTCTCCATGTATATCTGTAGGCGCATCATTTATTCATTTCTAATTACAGGCCTTATTTCCTCCTTATACCATCAATTCCCATAGAAAAGCATTCATATTCATTTATCTTTAAAACTGCATCACTTGATGAGGGGCTCTTAATACAAATTGAAAGATTTGTTGAAAGCTTTCAATCCTGTGTTTTTACTCCTTCAAGGTTTACTTTGTCACAGAGCTTACTCTAGAAATCTATCTCGTTAAATTGTTTTAGATTTTGAAAGTCACTAGGTTTAGTAACCTAATGACTACTTTTCTGGCAACTGGTTGGGAAAGTAAAAAGAAAACACTATAGGTTGAGGCTTCTGCATTTCCTCTACTAGGAAGATATTACCAGCATTCAGATAGAAATATCCTTTTGTATTGTGATCACTTAAAATTTATTGAGTAGTTGAAGAGGCTTTTGTTACATCATAATATCTAGCAAGTGCCTTGCACAATGTCAATCTGAGATAACATTTATTTTTGTTGATTAATTGATGGTAGCAATTAGAAAAGTCATGAGTAAAATGCAGACTATCCCTGAACTACTAAGGAGAATGTTAAAAGATTTAGAAAAATATTGATAAGCCTCTAATAGCATAAATAAATTTTTATAAGTGTAAAATTATAATTAAGTGTAACTTGAGACATAAAATATTATACTTATATACAATAAAATAATTATAATTTTTTTTTTTTTTTTGGTTTTTGGGTCACACCCAGCAGTCCTCAGGGGTTACTCCTGGCTTCATGTTCAGAAATCGCTCCTGGCAGGCTCGGGGGACCATATGGGATGCCGAGATTCGAATCGAACCCCATGCTATCTCACCACCCCAAAATATTATGCTTTTACTATTTTGATATATTTTATTAAATGTAGTGCTAAGAGGACTTTTCACTTTGGGGGTTGGGAGAGATACAGAAATTGTTGGCATCAAGGCAAGTACAAGAAAGATGATAATTTAACTTTCCTGATATGTCCCAAATCAGCTTACTATTTGAAAATTTCTAAGCCTGTCTGAAGAAGTTTACTTTAGATAGCTCAAAAATTGTACATTCCCCTTTATTAATAAAATCTGAGTATGTATGAACCAGAAAAGAGAACAAAATAGGTAAACACATCAAAATGCTTACATTTTAAAACCAGATCATCTGCAAAGATTTGTTTTTAAGTGTGTCAAATTTCCCTATGATTTCTTTGCATTATTATATCCTAAAAAATTAAGATTAATTATTGTAGCTAATATACAAAAAACAGCAATTTCAAAGAAACACCTGATTATCTTACATAATATGTATACTGATTTTGGGGCCACACCCTGTAGTACTCAGGGTTTACTCCTGTCTCTGTGCCCAAAGGTCATTCCTGGCAGTGCTTGGGGGTCCATATGGGATGCCAAGGATAGGATCCAAGTTAGCTGCACACAAGGCAAATGCCCTACCCACTGTGCTATGACTCTAGCTCTTCAACTATATATATATATATATATATATATATATATATATATATATATATATATATATATATATACACACATATATATATACACACACATATATATACACACACATATATAGTTGTGTATATATACATATATGTGTGGAAAAGACTTACATATTTCCATAATAATCTAAGTCAAAATAACCTAGAGAATTTTTAAATTCTTTTTTTTTTTTTTTTGGTTTTTGGGTCACACCTGGCAGTACTCAGGGTAACTTCTGGCTCTATGCTCAGAAATCACTCCTGGCAGGCACGGGGGACCATATGGGATGCTGGATTCGAACCACCATCTTTCTGCATAAAAGGCAAACGCCTTACCTCCATGCTATCTCTCTGGTCCCCAATTTTTAAATTCTTGTTGGGTAAATATATTTCATATAAAACCCCAGCCATAGCTACCTATAACTTAAATTATATATGTAATATCCAGATTCAAAGTAATTTTTTATGTATCACAGTGATTCTCCTTACTCATTACAGATTTTCCTGACTGTATTTTCCTTGTACCTTTATGAAGATTTTAATTACCTATACTAAGGTATTCTGCCATAAGGAAGCATTTTATATGTATTAAGATATAGTTATGAGCCGGAGCTATAAGTAGGGTGTTTACTTTGCACGCAACAGACCCAGAACTGAAGATGATTCAAATCTCAGCATCCCATTTAGTCCTCCAAGCCAGCCAGGAGCGATTTCTGAGCACAGAACCAGGAGTAACCCCTGAGTGAAGCCGGGTGTGACCCAAAAACAAACAAACAAAACATAACTATTAAGTATGGAATTTGGGTTCTCAAAGTTCACCATTACCAACTAGCTTAACACTGATTTTAATAGCTGGTTACAAAATAATTAAATCTTAATTGGTAGAAATCTATTTTTTCAAATATGATTGCATATACCATTTATGTCTTATTTTTAATTTGACTATTTTCCAAAGATAAGATTTCTATTATTCTGTAACATATATTTTCTTTCTTTCTTTTTTTTTTTTGGTTTTTGGGCCACACCCGGCGATGCTCAGGGGTTACTCCTGGCTATCTGCTCAGAAATAGCTCCTGGCAGGCAAGGGGGACCATATGGGACACCAGAATTCGAACCAACCACCTTGGGTCCTGAATCAGCTGCTTGCAAGGCAAACACCGCTGTGCTATCTCTCTGGCCCCAATTCTATAACATTTCTTTAGCTCTCAGTGATTTCATAGTTGAAAGCTAAAATCTGTAAATGTTGTAGCAACCTCTTTATTGCTACAAAGATATCTAAAATGGGCCCATACTTCAATAAAATTTTCACTGATAGAGATTTAGCCAATATCATTTCAATATATTTTTCACTACAGAGTAAGCCACTAAGGTGGCTTCTATTCTTCAGGGAAAGTTACTAAAATATGAAGAAGTTAAGCATCTTGCCTACTTAGAAATTGAAAACAAAATTTGAACTAGTATAGCTTTCTTTACTTGTCACAAGGTACATAATTGTTAACAATTTATACTGGGAGTATAAAGATATATAGGCTTAAGAAAAGCAATACAACCATATAAAATTTGGGAAATAATTCTACATGTTTCTAAAAATGTCTTTTTTTCCTTCCTCCTACTGCTGCTTCTGCATCCTTAAACAGTTTTTAAGCCACTTTTAATGGACATTGTTGTTCTCTGAATAGTTTTTAATCCATTTTACACTTTCATTATTTGTGCTTTTTTCTCTGTCTTATGAAAAAGGAAGTTATCGAGAAACTTAGATAATTATCAAGGTTCATTTTTTTAATAGATATCAGTCTTAAAATATAAGAAAGGCTTCTTTTAGGCACTTACCAATAGAAGGGATAGTGATACACACACACACACACACACACACACACACACACACACACACACACTTTGTAGGCTAATGATGTGATTCTATACTTAATCTATGACTCTGTCTTTAAGACTATGTAGAAAAAAAAATCTATCCGGAATGGCATTAACCTTTAGGAAATTGGCTGATTCCCAAGAGTGGATAATGCCTGGAAGCTGGAGGTATTATGGGTTGTGTTAAGGAGGCAAGGTCAAGAAAGGTCAGTAACTAAGTTTCCGGCAATACTCAGGCAGACAAAGCTGTGACTTCTGTTAGGACCACACACAACATGCAACCTCATTGAAGTGTAGAAATCGTGACTCTCCCTCCAAAACAGCTTAATTCCTACTATGTTTTCTAAATCCAAGTGCTGATTACAAGTCCACTAATGAAGTTTCTAATGATAGAGTAAATAGTAAGTAAATTAACTCCCAAACAGAAGCAAAAGGCAAACAGCCCAACTAATATGGTCACTGAAAGAGAATGCATCTGTAGGTAGAAAGTACTCTGGACAGTGTTTAAACTTAAAAGTACCAAAGTAAGGGAGACAGGTAAAATAAGAAAGGTAAAGATGTCTAGAACTTAAGCAACATAGGTATCAATATATGCATCTATACAGAGATTATATATACACATATGTGCAAACATGTTTTTTAGCCATACTAGAAAGCATATCACAAACTGATAAATCTTAATTCTTAACATAGGTTATAAAATAGGTGTCATAGAACAATTAGCAAGGAAGATGATTTCAGAGGTGTTCATAAAGATTTATTTTAAGGAAATGCTTTATATTTGTAATTGTACCCCTTAAATATATATATATATATATATATATATACATATATATATATATGAAGTCCTATCTCCGTGAGAAAAAAATCCCACAAGAATGAAGGGATCATATTAAACCTCCAAATTATGAAAGGCATCAAAACAATAGCAACATAAATGAAATAATCAAAATTCTTGGGTTATATTGCAAAATTCTTAGCCAAAAGCAAAACCACACTTACATTTCATTTTGTTAGACCTTGCCACTTTCTTCTAAATAGGTCTGTGCGCTGTGTGCTTTTCATCTAAATATCGTGCAAATAAGTTGCTAAAATTCTCCCAAAAAGTATAGACAAATTCTGAGATATTTCTGTACTTGAACAATCATATGGTTCAACTGGTTTCCCAGAGAAAATGAAGAGCATCATTCCACTTCCAAAATGCTGAAGAACTGTATGTGGTTCTTATCAAAAACTAAGTCAAGACATTGGCTTTTCAAGCTTCCTCTGGTTAAACTTCTTGAAACAGTGCCAGGTATAATCATTTGATCACTTAAACCAGTGCTAATGAGCTGGAAGCAGCTGGAGTCTACAAATCAGTGGTCAATTCTCTGTTATATATTTGTGTTCAGAAAATTATCTGAAGGACCAAGTAACTTGATCATAAAAGCACTTTGAAAAAAAGGAAAAGATCACTGGATTAGGAGGCAGAAAACCAAAAGCACAATTCTAACTTAGTATTAAACTACTTTGACTTTATCTGTTCTCCTTTTTTTTTCTAAAAGATTTGTTTTCTCTGATCTTTCATAAGCTTTTAAAAAGTAAAAAACCAAGCACACTTTTTTCTAAATCAACCTTCCTAAAACACAAGCGATAATAGTCAAATAGGGACCAGAGAAATAATACAGTACAGTAAGGTACTTGCCCTGCATAAACCTGTTCTAGGTTTGCTTTCTTGACTGCATATGATTCCCTAAACACCAGGAATGATCCCTGAACATAGAGCCAGGAGTAAGCCCTGAGTACTACAGGGTATGGTCCCCCAAAAAAGCAAAACAAAAATAAAAAGATAATGATGAAAAATACAAGTTCATGTAACATTTACTCATTACATAAATTAACAAACTATTGTTTCATTTTTCTTATTCAAGTTTTATTAAGATAGGAAAACTTCATGAAATGATCTCTAATAGTTCTAAAAGTATATGACAAAAAACACAAATGCAAGTTTCCTGGGTCACCGTAAATGGCAAAAAGAAAAATAACAAAAACATCCCTACTTCTGACAATACAAATAATATCTGTAATTTCTTACCTAACTGCAAGTAATTGATTTCTTACAATCATGAGTGTATTATAGGTAATATATTAAATTAAGATATTGTAATCACATCATTATTGATATTCTTTTTATAATTATGTATTTATTTATTTTTGTTTTGGGGGCCACACCCAGCGGTAACTCAGAGGTTACTCCTGGCTCTGAGCCCAGAAATTGGTCCTGGTTTCCTCAGAGGACCATATAGGGTGCCAGGGATTGAACCTGGGTCCATCCCAAACAATCGCAAGCAATGCTCCACCGCTGTGTTATCTCTCTGGCCCCATTACTAATATTCTTAACTCAGGCCTCTTCTTACCTAACTGAAGATACTTAATTTCTTACAATCATGAGTGTACAATAGACCATGTGTGACCTTGAATGAAGATAAATTATAATCACTTCTACTAACATTCTTAATTCAGTCATTTTTGTAACTCGAAGCCCTGGCACATAAATATGCACTCTACCTATCTGACACATTATGTATATGTATATGCATTATATATGTACATGTATATATATGCACATGAAGATGCATGTAACACAAAACAAAAAAATCCCTCACTCTCTCTATATGCCTGTACATATATAGGTGTGTGTATGTGTGTAACTATACATGTATATTTTGGTGATGCCAGCAATCAAACTCAGGGCCTCAAACACACAAAGTTGTTGCTCTAACCATGGCCCTATTTAATCAAATTTTAGATCTTTTTTGTTCCTTATGTTGGTTTTAAAAATGGCGTAAGTGGGGCCAGAGCGGTAGCACAGTGGTAGGGCGCTTGCCTTGAATGCTGCTGACCTAGGACAGACCTCGGTTAGACCCCAGGCATTCCATAAGGTCCCCCAAGCCAGGAGTGATTTCTGAGCATATAGCCAGGAGTAACCCCTGAGCGTCAATGGGTGTGGCCCCAAAAACAAACAAACAAAAAAATAGCAAAAGCATTTCAGCAAGTTATTAAAAACCTTACTGAATAAAATCTAAATAAGCTCATTTATTTTCTGGTGGAATTAGGAAGCTCAGGCACAAAGAAGTCAAGCAAAGAAAATAAAATAACCCTGTTTATAAGGTGTTAAATTTGGATTTGACCTTACTATGCGTGATTACAGACAGGGACTCCTTGATCAAGCATACTGCTTATCTAAGGGCACACATCTGCAAGTATCTTCCCAGGAAAGTTCTCCTTTAAAACAGGGTCCCAAAATCTAACTATAAGAGAAAGCAGGAAAATAATGTAATGCACTCTTAACCAATTCGTGTGTGTGTGTGTGTGTGTGTGTGTGTGTGTGTGTGTGTGTGTTTTGGCACACATCAGCAGCTCCCAGGAGTCGCTCCAGGTCCTGCACTCAAGCATTACTCCTAGCAAACTTTGTAGACCATATGAGATGCCTGGATGTCAAACCCAGAATGGCAACATGAAATGCAAATGCTCAGTCCACTGTGCTACCACTCTGGCTTCTTCTTAACTAATTCTTAAGGAATTGTGAGAATAACTACTTCTAGTCCAGATTATCTAAAATTATAAAACTCATATTATTTCAGCATGTGACTAAATTCTAAATTTCTAAATTCTCAAACTTTACCTAAACTAATTTCCCTTTTTTAAAATAATGGCAGCTAAAAAAAAAAAAAAAAAAAGGACTTGGCTCAAGAATAGCTCAGCAGTAAAATGACTGTCTTATAAACATAGAGCTACTGAGGATCTGAGTTTGATCCTAGGCAAGTTCTACAGTACAACTGAAATCCCAATGCATATCTAATTTGGAATATCCACTGACATGACCAAGTTTGTGTGACGCATCAGTCTTTGCAGAACCAATACCTCCATTATAAAATATAAGGGGAAGGAGGTAGAGCGTGTGTCTTGTACACAGCAGACCTGGGTTTGATCTCTGGCATCCCATATGGTTTTCAGAGCCTACCAGGAGTAATTTCTTAGCACAGAGCCAGGAGTAACCCCTGAGCACCACCAAGTGTGGCCCCAAAACTAAATAAATCTATAAATAAATAACATTAAATTTCTGGTCAAAGTTTTAAAAAAAAATAATTAAACATAGGGGCTGGAGAGATAACATGGAGGTAAGGCATTTGCCTTGCATGCAGGACAGTGGTTCAAATCCCGCATCCCATATGGTCCCCCGAGCCTGCCAGGAGCGATTTCTGAGCACAGAGCCAGGAGTAACCCCTGAGCGCTGCTGGGTGTGACCCAAAAAACAATAAAAAATAAATAAACAAACATGATTTTAAACAGAGCAAGACAAAATGCAGAATGCTCAGTGTGTGATATTACTTGTTTATATCATTGGGTACAATAATCAAGACAATATATTTAATTAGCTTAGGCTTAAAAACAAAAACTAATCCACAGACGACTCAGGACCAAGAATAAGAAATATGATCCTCACATGATCTTCTTAAAGTTGAACTTTAAACACGCAGTTGTCAACAGTATAATATATAATAAAAGGTAAGCTTTATGACAAAAATTCAATTGCAAAACTCAAATGTAAGCTAAGAAGTCCCTTACTAGGAATATTTCACTTATAAAAATATTTGTTTTTATATCACATTGCTTCTTATATATTTATAATTTAAACAAAAATGAATATTTTAATAAAAATAAAGAATTACTACTGGGGCTGGAGAGATAGCATGGAGATAAGGCATGGTAAGAAGGACAGTGGTTCGAATCCCTGCATCCCATATGGTCCCCCGAGCCTGCCAGGAGCGATTTCAGAGTATAGAGCCAGGAGTAACCCCTGAGCGCTGCTGGGTGTGACCCCCAAACAAACAAACAAATAAACAAAAAAGAATTACTACCACTAAAGATATATCCATATCTTGACCTAAGTTTAAGAAACTGAGATCTAAAATAATACTATTAAGATTACCCTTACATGATTGAAGTGATAGTACTTACATTGTGTGCTGCCAATCTGAGTATGAACCCTGGGACATCATATGATCCAAGAAGCCCTAGCAGCAGTGATACCTGGGCACAAACCTGGGAGTAATCCCTAAGCACAGCAGAATGTGGCCCCCCAAAAATTATTTTTAACAAGATTATCTCTATAAAATATGAATTCATATATATCTTTGTTAAGCATACAAGAATATCAAAAAACTGAACACCATTAAAAATTCACTCCTAATATTTATATGCAAGGATGTTTAAAATTTTAAAGACTTTTGCCTATCAACCGCAGATAAATAATATACTCTAAAATAACATGCTATTGACACTTAAGAGAATCTTTAGAATGAATTATCATAAGCAAATGCTTATTTCTTATTTTCCATTGAATCTTCTTAAAGTGAGAACATTTAACATTGAATGATTATATGAAAGCATCACAAAGTATTTTTGAAATCTAATCTTTTACTGTTCTTTTTTTTTTTCCTTTACTGTTCTCTCTCAACAATGTCAAAAGTTTATAAAGTAACTCAAAGAATCATATGTAATTGCTGAAGAGATAGTATAGGGTGAGGTGCTCATTTACCTTGCACACTGCCGACACCGGTTTGATGCCCAGCACCTTATAAGCTCCCCAGAACTGAGCCCTAATCAGAGAGCCAGATATAAACCCTGTGCATCCCTGGTGTAGTCCAAAATATTAATAATTAATTGTAATTTAAATATGAATATTCTAGAAATATTTAACATTTTAAAGTCATTGCAGATTTTTAAAGATACAAAATGGATTTCTTATTCTAGAAAACTAATTCTTAAAATCTTTTTTTGTTTTGTTTTGTTTTGTTTTTTCAGGCCACACCCGTTTGATGCTCAGGGGTTACTCCTGGCTAAGCACTCAGAATTGCCCGTGGCTTGGGAGGACCATATGGGACACGGGGGATCGAAGTCACGATCCTTCCTTGGCTAGCGCTTGCAAGGTAGACACCTTACCTCAAGCGCCACCTTGCCGGCCCCTATTTTTTTTTTTTTTGTTTTGTTTTGTTTTGGTTTTGGGGCCACACCCGGCAGTGCTCAGGGGTCACTCCTGGTTGTCTGCTCAGAAATCGCTCCTGGCAGGCACGGGCGACCATATGGGACATCGGGATTCAAACCAACCACCTTTGGTCCTGGATCGGCTGCTTGCAAGGCAAACGCCTCTGTGCTATCTCTCCGGGCCCTAATTCTTAAAATCTTAAGTAGCTCATGCCAATTTAATATAACAAAATTAATCAATGTTGAGATTTTCCTGTGAAAATTTAGATAAACAGAAAAATAGATATTCTAAGATATTTTGTTGTACTGGGTTAAAATTCCCATCAATAGAAATAAATCTTATTAATATCAAAATTATGAATTGTAGTTAAAATTTCACTTGCTTATGCTGTATGAACCTTTCATAAGGCTAAGCTTTATTTTGTTACATAAACACAAAGATACAATCTACAATTTTATCATAATTTATAATGTCTTAGTTTTATCTTTCAGTACTGTTTCTGGGACCGGAATGATAGCAAAGTGGTAGGGCGTTTGCCTTGCACACTGCTGACCCAGGATGAACCCGGGTTTGATCCCCAGCATCCCATATGGTCCCCTGAACCTGCCAGGAGCAATTTCTGACTGCTGAGTCAAGAATAACCCCCTTAGCATCACCACGTGTGGCCCAGAAACAAAACAAAACAAAACAAGCAAATAAAAAAAAAAGTTACTGTTTCTATACATCCTTTCCCAAAGAGTTTACAAAGTATATGTTAGCAACAATCATCTTTTTCTCCCTTCTTACTTGCTCCTAAACTCACTGATCTATAATCCATAACCGTTCATTTCTCAAAAGTGACCCCTACACTGTAAGGAGCACACACTGCTTTGCTTTCCACCAGAGTTATTGACATTGTCCTGCTTTTTGCTCCTGCCTCTATAGTGAATTCATAGCCCATGTAGTGGACCCTATATGGGTTCAGGTTACCCCAGATGTACTTTTCCATGGCTTATTCCTATATTCTCAGTCATTTTACTTCTTGTAAGGCCTAATAATTAAGAGTTTATGTACAAATCTCTTTCCACTTCTTCATCAAATCCCACCTTAGTCAGCTATTCTTTGACGTCTAGCAGTTAGGACAATTAGAATTGAAATTAAGGCATACATAAATTTTTATGTCAGCTACTCTTAGAAGACTGTAAATAAGATTAGGGGATGTGATTCCTGGTATCCAGCCCACAGTCTTCGATATATAAGAACTTTAGGATGAAGAAATTAAAAGGAAAGGAGGGAGAAATAAGTTTCAAACACTAAATAGATAACTATTAACTTTGATTCTAAAAAGTGTATAAAACAAATAAAATATTATCATTCAACAATTTGATTCACATGTTAAAAACAAACCAACTGTGAAATTAGTTAAAGTTCAGAAGAACTAATCACATTAGAGACATGGTGTATAATTTGAAGTACAATTTATATTGATCAAAGTGATTGACACTTTTAGAAACAAGAGCAAATACAGCTCCATTAAAACATAGTTCCAGGGACCGGGAAGGTGGCGCTAGAAATAAGGTGTCTGCCTTGCAAGCGCTAGCCAAGGAAAGATAGCGACCGCGGTTCCATCCCCCGGCGTCCCATATGGTCCCCCCAAGCCAGGGGCGATTTCTGAGCACTTAGCCAGGAGTAGCCCCTGAGCATCAAATGGGTGTGGCCCAAAAAAACAAAACAAAACAAAAAAACAAACAAAAAACATAGTTCCAGCTATCTAAAGACTGTTTCTGAAGAACCATTAATCATTTCGGGATCCACAAAAATTAGGCTACAATAACAAATATCATAAATAAATTGAAATGATCACAAACCTAAATTAACACTTTAAAATTATTCTCAATGACTCAATTTCCTCTTGAAATGCAAAATGAAGCAATAATTATTCCAAAAGTCAAATACTCTGTGATGTTGCTGATAAAAACTGAATCATTCATGCTGTTTCTCCATTCATAAAGTAAGTAACTGAGTAATTGATATGAGTAGAATCCCACTTAATCAAAAGTTCATTGCTGAGAATCTTATCTATTAAAAATACAAAAGAAGTATAACCTAAATAAATAATCAAAAAAGTATTAATGCCTAACTAGCAACATATATTTTATGGCAGAATTTTACATAAAGATCACTCCTAGCTAGCCCAGCGAAACCATATGGAATGCTAGGGACTAAAACTGTGTTGATTGCATACAAAACATATACCCTAACCACTGTGCATATTGCTTAGGCCCAAATATATATTAAAAAGGTTGCTAAAATACTTAAGAATCAAAAAAAGAGTCAAAAATGAAATAGGACATTAAAAAAAGTAATATAAAAAGTATTAAAAGTACAAATTACTCTAAAGATTATTATAAGGCAAAGGAAATTTAACTGAAGTAAAGATTACAAGACACTTTCATAGTTCCTATCTATACCATTCCACTGAATAACTATAGCAATGATTTTGAAATATCAAAAGAAAATAAAATTGTTAAATTCTATTTAGTAGGCAGGATACCAATGTCTATATTGCTATGTATCTTCATAAAAATATTAACAAGTTAGAGGCCAGAGTGACAGTACAGCAGGTGGGATGCTTGCCTTGCAAGTGGCCAGCACAGATTTGATCCCGGGTGTTATGTATGGCTCCCAAGCACCAGCAGAAGTAATTGCTGATTGCAGAACCAGAAGCAACCCCTAAACATTTCCAGGTGTGGCCCCAACACAAACAAATCAACAATTAAAATTTTTTAGTGTTAGCATTCAAATCCAGAACTCTTCATGAGTATAACATATGTGCTCTAAAGCAGATATACATACATTTTAGGTCCACACTAAAATACTTTTAAGTGAAAAATTAGTAAACACTAAAGGTTTCATAACAAAATAAACATTGTACTAGTACACAATAGTTACAAACAAAAATTTAGCACAGAACATACTATTTTATTTATATACCAATAGCCTTAAGGAGGAAAATATTAATAAGACAATAATATAACATTAGGAAGACACTATTAAGGAAATAACTGTTCTCTACTCATAATTAAAAGCAAAAAAGAAAAAGAAAACACAGAAAGAGCTTCTTGTTGAAATTTTGTCTTGAGTTTTTTCTAAAATCAGTATTAGTTGCATTTGGGCAACTAATGAACTTTAAGTTCAACCAATGAACTTTGGGCACCTGTGAACTTTCAAAAATGGTTACTAAATTGGAACACTATAATCATTTTTTTTTCAACCGAAGTATAGCTCAAGTATCTGAAAAATAACAGATACTCTAAATTTTTCTTTAGTTTTATAAATATTGGATGGTAGGTGGCTCAAATGGTAGAATATGTCTCCTACATATGTGAGACACTAGTCCTACTTGCCACTTCACACCCCATCTAGGCAGAAGTTGCCCTTGTGGTACCCAAGAACCACTTATCACATCATAAAAAAAAAACAAAAACAAACAAACAAAAAAACAGTTAAATGTTAAAAAGAGACAGTGTGTGTAGTGTATAGGATGCTTGCCTTGCATACAACAGATCTGGGTCTAGTCCCTTGCACCATATATAATCCTTTTGAGCCCTGCCAGAAGTGATCCCTGAGTTCAAGCCAGGAGAAAGCCCTAAACATCACAGGATGGGAGGGAAAAATACATACATACATACATACATACAAACATATATACATACATACAGGAGAAAAGAAAAAGGTAGTCAAAAAGTATATTGCCAGGGTTTTTAAAAAAAAAAAATCAGATAATACATGCCCATGCCTGCCATATGAAGGCTCAGAGTAAACTGCACAGATTTTCACCAAATATATCCAAAAGTATATGACAATTCTGCTAAACATTTGCTATTTTAAAAGTATCTTGAAATACTTCTCCAAAGTACATACAAATACTTTATTATATTTTGTGAAAGGATCAATTGTTCCTTAGAACTGTGCCATATGGCTGACCCCTGTATCCTTCAGAATATTCCAACAGAATCACAGGTGAAAAACCTATAAGTGTGGGTCTATGGCAAGAGGCTTGGAAATCAAACCAGTACATCAGGGGAACACAAGGAAGGGTCTAAATAAATATATCACTCTAGATTTCAGACTAATAGGAAAAGAGATAAAACTAAGATGACAGAAGGACACACACACACACACACACACACACACACACACACACACACACACACACACACACACACACTGAATAAAACCAGGGAAAAGACTATTCTTTTAGTAGGATACTAGTAAAGAAATGTTCTTAAATTTCTCATTCATCCCACAACTTCTGAACCTAATGATAAATTTAAATTCATTTCTGATCATTACCTTTTAATCTATAAAAACTCAATAAGTGAAAATAAAGACTAAAAATACCTTCAAGGAAATCTACCATCTTCTATAAAAATTACAATTTTGGTTTAAATTTACCCCTAGGTAAAGATAAATTGTTCTTTAAACAAAACCCAAGAAATAATTTACTTATAAAAATTAAAGTTTAGTAGCTAGAATGGGTAGGGCACAGCAGGTAAGGCCTTTTGGGCTACCTGAGTACAATCCCTGGCACCCCATATGGTCCCTTGAGCTTGTCAGGAGCGATTTCTGAGAACAGAGCCAGGAGTAGCCTCTGATGCATCCAGGTTTGTATCAAAACCAATATATATACATATATAATATACATTATATTTAAATACATATATATCACATATGTTATATATTAAGTATATATTAAGGTATTAATATATGTGTTAATGATGTATGAATATATATTATATATAAAAGTTTAAAAGGTTTGTTTCAGACCATATTATCAGATATAGGGTTAAATCTTCCATAAACATTTGTTTATATAATTTAAAAAGACTTAAAAAATATATAATTTAATATTTCATTTAAAATGTTAATCATTTACTATTTCAAAACAGGATTATTTTCCCCAGTAGTCTACATGTTCAATCAAACTGGGTTTTGTTTATTTGAGTTTGGATTATAAATCCATGTGCTCAAGGCTATCTCCTGGCTCTCTGCTCAGAGATCACGCCTGGGAGTGCTCCGGGTGCCATATGCAATGAAGAGGATTAAACCCAGTGTTGAGCACTTGCCTTGCCTTCCAAGCAGTCTATCTACTGTACTATCTCTCCAATCCCAAACATGTTTTTTTTGGGGGGAAGGGTCAATACTCAACTATTAAGTCAACTAAAGTCAAGAAAGTTTAGCCTTTTAGGGTCGGAGGAATAGCATAGCAGTAGCGCATTTGCTTTGCATGCTGATGACCCAGGACAGACCCAAGTTCAATCCCCATGATTCCGTATGGTCCCACGAGCTTGCCAGGAGTGATTTCTGAGGGTAGAGCCAGGAGTCACACTAGGTGTGGCTCAAAAGCCAAAAAAAAGGAAAAAAGAAAGTTTAGCTTCTTGACTGACAAAAATATTTTTTCCCCAATTGAATTCTATCTGAAAATTTTACTCCAATTCTTTGCTATAGTAAAACACATAACACATAGCAATATTTATCACATGACTATCCTGACATTAGATAACAATAATGAAGATTCAAAGAAATGGTAAGAATAAAAATATTGAAGAAAAGTGAAAATAACAAGAAAATATAGCAAAGGACTTTTGGATTTAAGACTTACTTTCTATCCAAAATATAGAACAGAATAGAAATGAAATAAAACTGGAATAAAACAGACAACATAAGCACAAGTAAATAAAACTTATTTTTATTAAAGATTCCTGGTCTACTTTATTTCATTAATTTCAATAATTACACATCTGAAATTAGACTCTGTAACTGAAGTCAAGTACTTACCATAAAATTGACACAAGTAATTCAGTTGGAGTTATTTGTGGTACACAAATTTTAGAAAAAAGATTATTGGATTTCAAAAATTAGTTGTACAAAGATTTAAAAGGAGGTTTTCAAGCATAATAAAAAGTTAAATGAGAAAAAAGTCCACTGCCATAAATGTATAACTATATGATATATTTTTAAAAGAACCATAGAACTTGCCAACTTATATTCTTAAAACTAGATTTGAAAATGAGTTCCATGGTTAATGCTAGTAAAAGTAAGACACAATCCATCATAGGTATTTGCCACAAGACACTGGACATACAGAATGAGGACAGATAAGAAGAGTGAAATTCAGCTCAACATCAGTCTAAAATGAACAAACTATATACACTGTGAGATTTCGACTCCTTTAATTTCTACTCTCTGGTCATAAAAGAGGTACCCTCACCATAGGTTAAGTGTCTAAGTTAAAGGAAACATAAAGCAATCACTTGGGGTGGGAGGGACTCAGAACATCTATCAACATGTGTTTGAAAAGATCTGCCAGGTTCTCAGGAGTTACATTTAAATAATGTGGCCCTTTCAGATAGGACAATAAGGAGACAGATTAAACCCTTCAAGGGGTGATTCATTCTCAGACACATAGCTCAAGGGGACCCAATATAAAGCCTGGATGCTCCTTGTTTGCTTAAGCCTCTCGGCACCTCTCTGTAGCCCAGACTGTATGTATAAGACACCCACACACCC